>NC_071272.1:24041664-24126664 GCF_023375685.1 Ictalurus furcatus | reverse complement strand
CCAGCGTATATAATGTGGCGGCTCGAGAATGCGACGTTTGTGACTTAACCTGATAACCCAGATGAGGACGGGTTCCCTTCTGAGTCCGGTTCCTCTCAAGGTTTCTTCCTCGTATCATCTCAGGGCGTTTTTCCTCACCACCGTCACCACCGGCTCGCTCAATAGGGATAAATTCACACACTTAAAATCTCCATCCTGTGTTTATATATTTCTGTAAAGCTGCTCTGAGACAACGTCCACTGTTAAAAGCGCCATACGAATAAGAATTTAATCGAATTGAATATAAGTTTTTACCCAAACCAACGTTTTCTGTTACAAGGATGATACAAATTTAAGATCAGTCCCGTTGACGATTTTGGTCCGGAAACTAACCTGTGAAGTAGGTTTAGAAGCGACTGAAATGTCCGCGTCCTTTTATCGACCAATTAACTCACGTAAGTGTAACGCAACTGTAGTGATTTACACCGACAAAAGAAATTTACAGAATAAAAAACAATCAAACTTCACATCTTGAACACATGATGACTTTGAGCTTGTAATGTAAATTTTGGGCATTATCATTGTTTTTCATTTTAATTATTATTAGTATTTTTTTAATATTTTTTTTTGTATCTTATATTGAATTATAAGCGTCTTAGGAAATGCGCAGTACACTTTTTAAACAACGGTGTACATTTAACCCTATTTCTCTGGATTTATTTATTTATTCAGTGCTAAAGTGCTACAGTTTTGGAAAACTGCTCACCTTAGAAGCATTCGAATAAAACTCATTTGCATTTATAGAAGTAAAATGTAATATATATTACATTTCTATTGGCAAATTTGGTGCTAACTGTATTTGGATTGTTTTTCGTCTTATCCTGGAACAATATATTAGACAGACTATATAGCGTAAAGTGTATGGCTGGGCCAAAAAAGGTTTCTAGTTTTGGGGTCAGAGGGGAATTCTGATGGGGGGACGCGGGTTTGTCTTTTTTTTTTTTTTCAGGACATAAATCAGTTGTTATTCAGTCATAATCAGCCATTATTCAGCGTTAAAATATCTATCAGTACCTGTAGCTGGTGAGCAGCTCTTATAAGCGACGTTTCAAAAAAAAAAAAAAAACCTTAGTACTACTGCACAAAGTCTACCTGTTTAATTAAGTGTATATATCCTAATAATTTAACACAAAATTCTTGAAAATGAAGAATTCGAGCACAAACGAAAAACATCTTATGACATTACTTCTAAGTCTAGTCTAAATATTGAATGTAAGATGAATAAGCTAGAGAACATTCTAACCTTAAGCTTTAACAGCCATTTCGGCCATCGCCCTTTCTTTCTGGTTAGCAGCCGTTTCCTTCTTTTCATTTTAATTACAGAAAGATGACGTGTCAGTAATCTTTACAGGAAATCACACATCTTGTATCTGTACTGCTGCTGAAAAAATGTTAAGTGTGATTATTCTTCACTGGAAGGCATAATTGACCAAAATTAATCATTTTCAGGGCTCGGTTGATTTTAAAGGTCACCGTGAACGTACTCAAGTCTACCTGAGCTTGAGTGAACTAAGTGTAATCTGTGAGGGTTTTTTTTTTTAAACCATAATTCCACGGACACAGGATTGGACAAAATGAATTTATTTGAGGTTTTGAACTTATTTAACAGGATTTGAAGTTGAATTTATGCTTTTTCTAACCCTCTTCCTGGAACAGATCCCAGGAAGAGAAGTTTTTCATGTTTGAATAAGAGTATAATTGAGAGGAAGTATAAGGAGGAGGGTTTGAATAATGCAATCTCAAATCCCAAGTTGAATTAGATGAATCACGTGCTTATGGTTTTGGCGGTTAAAAAATACCTGATGTTACTGATTGAACCCAACCCCAGATAGGCTTCAGCAGGTTCACAGCGACCTTCAAAAACCCTCATCAGTCATTCCCTAAAAATTTTTAGAAATTATGCCCCATTGCGGCTTGCAGCGGAGAAAAAGCACTTGGTAAGTAGTTGCCATTTAGGCACACTTTTTTTTTTTTGTCAAATTTGCAAATGTTTTGTTTGTTCGTTCTGCACGCTGTAGGTGGCGCTGTGTCGATGCGGGTGCAGGTTTCTCCAAAAGTTCTCAACGTGTCCATCGGTCAGTCTGCAACACTCGATTGCAATTTTTTCACCAATCAGCCGCTGACCAACCTCGTAGTCGGGTGGACTCTCTACCAGTGGGGCTCTGAGAATTCAGTACAGGTGAGTTCTGCTCTCAGGTAAGAGTAGAAGTGGTCTAATGGCACATGGGCTAATATTACACCTGAGTTCTTACATGATATTTGGCTTTGTAAACTGAGGAATAAGAATAAGAAATTAGCAAAAGTTGCTAGTTGTATAGATTTCAGGAATGTTTTAAAGTTAAATACTTGAGTAGACCTCAGTTTTCATTTTAAAGTTAAGCTTGAGAAATGTCCTTAATGCTTGACGTTAAGGTTAACTACAGGTGCATTACGTACTTGAGTTAACATTTCAACATAAAAAAAACAACAACAACCAATAAACACAATCCTAATAACTTTTTGGTGTTTGAAAAAAATGTCAGCTAGATACATCAAAACATAAATTAAGTAAGGAATGACACCAGAACTGTGCTGTTATACAGAAATAATGCACCCTGGGGGCTGCGATGCGGATCTAATGACCAATTAAAAACATTTTATGACATTTCTCTAGTCTGAATATTGAATGAAAGATAAATAAGCTGCAGAACATTCACCATCCTTAGTTGTTCCGCTGCAGCCCTTTCATTATTTTATTGTTCATTTGAAAAAGACTGTGTCAGAATTAGAATTATTATTCATGATTTTCATCGTTCAGTTTACAGTCAGCGCTTCTTTCCGAGCCGTGCTCTTATACGAAAACTTTTAAAAACCTGCTACTAAATGTTTGTTTTTCATTCGTATTTGTAGGTGTTCTATTATCAAGCAGGAAATTATGTGATTGGCAAACAGTTCAAGGACAGACTGAACGTCCTTTCTAAAATGGGAACCTACATGAACGCCTCCATCTCCATCAGCAACATGCAGACCGCAGACGCCGGAACATACACCTGCGATGTCCGCAACTTCCCTGACATCGAGGGCATGACCGATGCTAGCATTCGAGTTCATGTTTTTGGTACCAAAGCTCCCTCTGGACTTATTTCATCGTTTGACCCACCTGCGTTAGATAGAACAGCTTCAAATATGTATATAGATTAAATTTCATATCTGAATTTATATTTTAAAAATGAAATCGACAGGCTTTCACACTTGACGTATGCTAGAGGATAAAAACCGTGTGCATTTTTAGACGAATCCTGTAATAGGCAGTTGAGGGTCATACAGGCATACATACAGTCTTCCAGCCTACTGTCATCTAGCAGCTCGTTTTTGAGATGTTCCTGTGTTTAGCCGTGTGTTTCCTGAAGAGCTAATATCATTAACCAGGGTTGCCAGGTTTCAGCAGAAATCTCCAACCAAAAAGCATCCCAAAAGAGATGCAAGAGTCCTGAAACTAGCCCAAATAAATCAACCTTGGAAATAGGAGACATATTTTTCTTCTTTTTCTCAGCCTTTGTGTAGGGAAAGAAGGTCACCATGGTGCGCGCGCATTTCTATTGTACAGACATTATCCGCTTCATAATCCCCTTTCAAAATATATCTTACAATAGACATGGTTCTGTACATCATAGACACACTATGTCATTTCGCTCTACCGCTACCTCCCTGGACCTTATATTTTTTTTGTTATTTATTACATATGAAGTACATATTAGTGCAACAAACAAATATGTCGTGAGTAGTTTATTAAATGCAGATGCACACAGAGGATAAATGTGTTAAGCCTGTAAATAAGAGGCTCCTGGTTAGTTCTGGTATTCCGATGTGTATTAGATTAGATGTAGGTTGTTTTCAATAAAACATTCTTTGTAGAGGTGACACGATATGAAATATTGTACATATTCGCTCGATAGTATTGCAACTTTAAATTGTGTGTGTGTGTGTGTGTGTGTGTGTGTGTGAGACATCCAATTGTTAATACATTACAATTTACAATTGAAGAGAAACCGTCACACCCGTACTGCGCTGTGCATGGAGACGTGGCGACGGGTCACCTGGTCACCCTCACCTGCCATTCGGAGAAAGGGAGCCCCGTTCCCTCGTACAACTGGATTAGACTGGAACAGGGGATCAGCAAACAAGTGATGGGCATTACAAGTGCGTGTGGGTGTGTGTGTGTGTGTGTGTGTGTGTGTGTGTGTGTCCTAATGCTGTCTTTTCACTGCTTCAGCCAAACGGTAGAAGACCAGAACTCATTAATATTCAGTGAAAAATTATACACTGAATATTGCTGGGTAAAATTTGCGTGACTACATACCGACTAGATAACCGTCCGAGTGTTAGTCATACAGTACAGTACATTTCAGTCGAAAATGCAGGCATGGAGTGAGTTTTTTTCCTCACTGTATTCGGCTTTGACATGCGAGCTATCTCAATGTTATCCGCAGCGTCTAGCCCGCTGGCGAACTACTTATACATGTGTCGTGTATATTTGTCAAAAACATACGTGAACAAGTTAACGTTTTAAGCGATGTCGGCCGTAGATATGAACGAATTTGTTAAAAACATGAAACTTGCTTGCGAAGTGTGCAATATCCGGCGGTCACGAGCAGTGAAAAGGCAAACTTGTGTTCACGCTAGCAAGCGACAAGCTGTTTATACTGTGGTTTGACTCGCGTGGTAACTGCTACCGTTAACGATTGTGGGCGTGGCCTGTCCAGATTTTTTAAGTTCTAATGAGAGTTTGAAGTATCCAAAATGTATACATTCTACAGTAAAATTTATCCATAGCGTTGTTTAAAAAGTATTTTATGTTGTAGTTAAATCTATGGAAATATGTGACCATGGCCTTCCTTCCTGAACATGTGACCAGCGCTAAACACGTTCAGGAGCTAATTTTACAAAAGCAAAGGTTTCTTCGGACAAAGAGTAACCTGTGCATCTGCTTAGCGCTCTGTTGTTGCGTCGTATACTTAACTAGATAACGTAACTCGCCTGAGGCTTGGCCGCTAGCTAGTGTGAACGCAGAGTTTTATATTCATCAATTACTGATTCAGATTTACACTCAGCATCCAGTTTATTAGAAACACCTGCTGTATACACCTGCACATTCATTCAATCATCAAAGTCATTCAATCAGCCAATCAGGCAGCAGCGTTTAAACCGCTCTTTTTCCAGTCTGCACTCTGAGATGCTTTTCCGCTCAGCGCGTTGTAAAGAGTGCTTATTTGAGTTACCGTAGACTTCCTGTCCGTTCAGACCGGTCTGCTCTGACGTTTCACTAACAGAACAGTTCATTGTTTTTTGTTTTTCGCACCATTTTGTGTCAACCAGGAAGTTTCTGAAATACTCAAACCAGCCCGTCCATGCTACTGTCAAACTCTCTGACGTGAACGTTAACCGAACGCTGTATCCGCATGATTTTGTGCACTGCGCTCCTCCGACATGATTGGCTGATTGGATAATCGCATGAATGTGCAGGTGTGCAGGTGTTCCTATCATTTTTTCCTGACCTTTTGCTTTTATTTGCTTTGTTTTGCGGCAGACGTGAAAAGTGGCATCCTCAACTTCAGAAACATTACTCAGTTCGAGTTTGGAAAGTATCAGTGCAACGCCTCCAACGTCATGGGCTTCTCTATCTGCACTATTGATCTGAACTCAGGTAGCATCCGGTTGTGTGCGTGTGTGTGTGTGTGTGTGTGTGCATACAGCTGTGCACTCCTATACATTGCTAATTCGAACCACAAACAACTTCATACATATATATTCTTTCTTCTATACATTTTGAAGTGTTCTATTGATTCACGATATATTTTAAGCATCGTTTCACACTGTTCCACCACCATTTTGTTTATGTTCACGTTCTGAAGACCAAATGACAGTGCTGTTAGTGTTAATGAACTCGTTAAATCTGGTTGTCCAGAGGTGAATGATGCGGCGATAGTAGGCGCAGTGATTGGAGCCCTGCTGTGTGTCGCCTTCATCGTGCTGCTGGTGTGGTTCATCGCTCATCATCTGAAGAAGAAGAAGATATACAAAGCAGCCCAGGCTAGCGAGTGAGTCTCCGACTGACAAAAACATTTTCCCAAATATGGCGTGTTGGGTTGAGTTCAAAATCCCTTTTTTTTAAAAAAACAAAAAAAACAAATTATCAATCTCGTGATGATTTTTTATTTATTTATTTATTTATTTAAAAACATCAGTAGGAAATTTGCTTCGTATAAAGCGGGGTCCAAAAGTCTGAGAGCAGTTTTTGCATTTCTTTGCATACTTTAATACACAATTTTTTTTATTTTTTTTTATTGACAAATTATATCATCAGAAATAAAAGTAGAATTTCAAAAAGACTGACTTTTATACGTATACACATACGTTACAAATATTTAGATCAAATCCATCACAGTGCTTCAATAGAAGAGATAAGACTCGCGGGAAATCGAAAGGAGTTAACGTGATCAATATCACAACACTGAATACTCTCTGTAAATTTACCCCATTTCTAAAACGTTCTGGTTTTAAATGGAGGACGAACGATCCCAGATTTTTTTAACGTGGTGTCAGACTTTTAGCTTTGCCCGATTTGACTTCTCTCCTTCTTATTTTTATCATTCGAATGCATTAAAATGAATCTGAAATGTACAGGAATGCAAAAGATCGAGTTTTTTTGTGTGTGTTTTATATCGTAACAGGACACAAGCTGCAGTCAACTACAAGGCCGTCCCTCCACAAGACACCGTCCCTCCACAAGACACCAGCGTGTCTGAGATATAAACACAAAGAGAGCTTTTTATAACAATTTTTTTTTTTTTTTTAAATTTGGTTTGTTTGCGTCTTTTTTTAGCTATCGAGATACTGAATGATGTTTCTGTAATTTGCTTTTACACGCACTGACGTTGCCAGAGCCTTTATAACCGTGGAGATTCAGCATCAAACGTGTGGTGAAAGTCAATGTCTTTTTCATTTATTGTTTTTTTTTTTCTACATACAAGTCTTGTTTATCAGCTTGATTTTTGTGGAATAAAAAAAAAAAAAACAAGAAATCTAAACTAGCTTTGGAAAGTTATCTTCATCACATTCACGTAAGCCTGGGATTGTACTTGCTTTTAACTACGCGTGTGTGGTCTGTACGAGAGACGTCTGCTGCGCATATCCTGCACATCCGCTTCACTTTAACGCTTCACTTCAGCACAGCTCACATGGTTACTTACCATAATTGTTCAAAAACGCATGCGTTCCTCAGCTATAGAACATTTCCGAGCGAGTTGTTGCATGTAAACATGTCATTTGTTAAGTAATTACTCAAGCAGTTGTGCATCAGGAGACTTGTTTACTCTTACCTGAGTCATTTCTTCATTACTTTCACAAGCTAAACAGATAAAACATAAAAGATAAGATACTGTAACACTCTTTTTATTAATCCCAGGTGGGAAATTCCAGATGGGGAGGCAGTAATTGTAGACCTGTAGTATAAAGTGCACCTTTGTGGTGAATATGTCACACTAAATAATGTCCAAATGAAGTAATCTGTTGATTTAACACTTGCTCGCATGGTAACTAATGAGAAAGCTCAGTAGAAACGAAGAAAGGAGAACAGTCTCCATCAGTTTGGCGCCTCATTAATACCCCTTTAAGTCCTTTTAATATTTTAGACTGTGTGTAGACTTGTTTTGCTAACCAATGACGTTGTTTAGATTCTTTCTAGAACACGATTCATTCGGGATATTCCTCAAAATGTCAGACGTGCTAGTAATACATATCACTTACTACTCATGACTTTTGACGTTTGGAAAATACCCTTAGTGTGCTGGAAAAAGGGGAATTACATAAAGAGTATATAGGAACAGGAAGCAGATGTGCAGAAACGCATCACACACACGATTACCCACTTCCTCTGACAGTTCATCTCGGTTTCCTCCCACACCAGTCTGCGCTCTCGTCTTCTCTTACTGTTATTATTCCCGTACTCGGTTATTGAAATGCACGTCGATATTAGGACGGTCCGTTTGGTGGCCGTGTCCCGACTGATCTTTAAAAATGAACCCTGCGACACGTGAGGCCTCAGCGAGATCGAGCCGCTCAGACGAAGTGGTTTTAGACATACCTTCGATCGACGGCAGGTGTGTCCGCAAAATTTTCGGCCCAAGTCCCGACACAGAAACCACACAAAAGACATGAAACTAGCACCAAAAAAAAAAAGTGGCTGTTTTAAAAGGGGGAAATATTTTTCTTTTTTTTTTTTCTCAGCTTTCGCGCTGGGAAAAAAGGTCACCTCGGTACAATTACTACATTTTTATTCATTCAGCAGACGCTTTTATCCAAAACGACTTACAAATGAGGAAATACTGTACGAGCAAAGCGATATATCAAGCGGAGAACAATACAAGTAGTGCCGCCATGCGAGATTTATAATTCTAGAGAAGTAATGCACGCAGAGTCAAGGTGTAAGAGCCAGAGTAAGTGCAGAATGTATTTTTGTTTATTTATTTAAATAAATAAGGGGGGGGGGGGGCAAGTTAGGGGTTAATTAAGTGCTCATGGAAGAGGTGGGTCTTTAGCGCTTTGTGAAAATAAGTCTGTGGAAACTGTGATCTATGGGATATTGGGCCCTGGGAGAATAGGGCTCAGTCAACATAGGGTCTTGGGATGTGGTACGGGATTATAGTGCCATGAAAAAATTAGCTCTGTGTATATATGCCACTTGAAACAAGGCTGTGGCAATACGAGTCCCAGAAAGTAGGGGGCTAGATACACAGGTCTCTGGAAATATAGGGCTTTGGGGACACAGAACCTTAGCAATATAGTGTCCTGGAAATATAGGACACTGGGTCCTGGGGAAACACAGTCATGGGAATAGGACCCAGGAAATATAGTGCCTTGGAGACTTTTTTGAAGATAGTGACAGATTCTGCGGTCCGGATTGAGGTTGGAAGTTCATTCCACCGCTGACGGACAGTCAGTTTGAAGGACATCGCAGGTTGCATCAAGGCCTTGAATTTGATACGATCAGCTACAGGAACACAGTGGAGGGAGGTGAAAAGGGATGTGACATGAGTTCTTTTGGGCACACACACATTTCTGATGTACAGATATTACCTTCTCCGTTACCCCCCCCCCCCTTTCCGTCTCGCAATCTTTACAATATACAGTATCTTACAGTAGAAATGCTTCTGTACATCATACACACACCGTCTGCGCTTACACTTTGCCTTTCTTTGTGGGAATGTATTAGATTGAATTCCAGTTATTTGCTATAAAAACACGATGTTCAACCTCATGACGTTTGTTCCGATATTTTAGTTTTTAGCTTTTGATTAGACGTCGATGAACGAAGATGCTTGTGATCCATATCAGTAAAATGCATGCCTGAGATATCAGGCGTTGTTAGGTTTTGAGAATCTTCGGGTTACGATGGTTAAGAAATATATCGCACAGACACGCAACATACAAACGGCAAGATCTCTGATTTATTCACAGAAAGGCAGAGTATATATCATGCTTGACATGATCGGCTAGGCGGAAGGGCATATTTGCATAAAACAGGAAGCATATCAATGTAAGACAGGAACAACTCCATATATGGTTTTCAGGAAGTTATAGGAATACGAGCATATATAGATATGTAAATGCCAGCAAATGATATTCAGGGAGATAAAGGAATGTGCAAATGATGAGGGGTTTATCTGCCTGTACCTGGTTGGGAAGAGTTAAAGGCGATAACACAGGAACAAAGAAAGCGTTAACAAGGGAACCGGGGGGGGGGGGGTTCACAGTAAACTTATCAGGTGTCTTTGTTCTTTTCCCTTTATTTCATTTTGAGTTAATGTATAAGGTTTGAAACATGGCAAAAAAAAAAAACAACACCACAAGACTAGACTACTGTTGTTGGCCTTTGAACAAACTTTAACTGCACCTGTAGACTCGTATAAACACTGTAAGCATTACTCAAAGACCGGGAATTTTTCTGTGTCTGACTTTCAACTTTCAGTCCCGACCGCAACGTTGCACTCTTTGCATTCTCTTAGTGATTCAGAAGTGATGTTGTGATAAAAAAGTGATCAAATCTAACTTATAATCAGTACACAGTTTCACTTACCAGCATCACTGTGACAAGTAAGCAGAACTAAAGAAAAAGATGCGAGCTTGGTCAGGATATAGGCAGAAAAATATAGGAGGTTAGAGTTAAATGCACGTTACTTAAGAAGCAACTTCGTAAATAAAAAGTCTTGTGCTAAGTGAATGCAATAGCATGTTTAATTTGATCACGTGTTAACAGAAAAAGAAAGGGAGTGTATGATAAACAGTTATTCGTTTATTCATGTGCAGAAGCACAGCTCAGTAAAGTTTGCATGCAATTTTCACCCAATTAATTACAGCTGATTCCCAGCTTTTAGCTCAGGCTTACATTATAATATACTCATCTGCAAGGGTGAAGGCCAGGTGCGGAGAAAGTACTGAGGAATTACACTGAAGTGAAAGTTTGGATGATGTTTCAGTTAAAAGTGAAGGTATTCAGCCAAAAATGTACTCAAGTGAAAAAGTTGCTCCTTTAAAATGTACTAAAGCATTAAAACTAAAAAATAAATGTTTAATGTCGTGCTTTCACGTGAAAACGAACTGACTTCTTATTTATTACTTGTGAATGTGGGATTGAAACTGGACTGTAAACTATACATTATATGTTTTAAAGCTCCATACATTTTAATATTGTCGGGGGTTCGATTCCCACCGTGGCCCTGTGTGTGCGGAGTTTGCATGTTCTCCCCGTGCTGCGGGGGTTTCCTCCGGGTACTCCGGTCTCCTCCCCCAGTTCAAAGACGTGCATGGTAGGCTGATTGGTGTGTCTAAAGTGTCCGTAGTGTATGAATGGGTGTGTGAATGTGTATGTGAGTGTGCCCTGCGATGGATTGGCACCCTGTCCAGCGTGTACCCCGCCTTGTGCCCGATGCTCCCTGGGATAGACTCCAGGTTCCCCCGTGACCCTGAAAAGGATAAGCGGTATAGAAGATGGATATATGGATGGATGGACATTTTAAAATTACGTTCAACTACTAATTATCTCTTTAGAGTGACCGACAATTTTTTAAAAACGTTGCTATTTGAAAGCTGATTTTCCATCAATTCGCTCGCCTTTCTAGATGCTGCGAATGGTGATGCAGCAGTTATTATTGCACCTAGTGGTCAAACATGGGAACTGCAACTGAATCTAATAAATAGAGTTGTAGCGATCGCACTACTGATCAGTGTAATAGATTTCCACAAATAAATGGTAAGTGTGAGTGCGGACAGTGTGTCTATGATGTAAAGGACCATTTATATTGTAAGATATATTACGAGGATCGGGAGAGTGACCGCACTGAGACAGGCTGAGAAAAAGAAATAAACGTCTCTCCTTTTTCCAATTGTTTGGGCTAGATTCAGGTCGTTTGTGTGGTTTTTCGAGATGTAGTTGAGCTGGAAATTTTGTTGAAACCTGGCAACCCTGGTTAATGTTGACGGGAAACACAACTCACCTGCCGTATGAACACAGCTGAACAACTGTAGGTCTAAAACCGAGCAAAACGAGCTGCTAGACTGTACACTGGATGACTTCATGTTATCGAGTCTCAACTGCTTATTATGGATTTACTAGATAGTAGCCTAGAGCATAAATCAAGTCTGATAGCATCTCAACTTCATTTTGTTTGAGGCTATGTCGTTATTAATGACATTATTATTAATATATTCTAATATGAAAATTCCAGGCTAAAGTCTTTCTTAAGTTCTCTATTTAGGTCACGTTTCATATCATCACATCATTCAATCTTGACAATGCATATTAAGGCGGTGGTTATGCACAGGAAATAGCACAGATAAATAATAAGACCACACACGTGTAATATTGTTTTTATGGGTTATCATGATGGATATTCTTTGATTACAAATCGATACTGCATCAAAGATTTTAGATTAAAACTTTAAGTGGCACGTTATACAGTGGCCTGCATGTGCGAAAACACTTTCACAAAACCATAAACATGACAGCAAATCTGGAAACACGACCGCAAATGTGGACATGCGACAGCAAATCTGGAAACATATAAATTCATATAAATTTCATGTGTCTGTACACATTTCACAACGCACTGTGTACCTTTCATTAGGAGCACAGCTGTCTCATTTTCCTAACCGCTGGAGTCAGAACTCTCCACACGTGCCTCAAATAATCCACTCAGAATCACACACACACACTTACACACAGATATGTACACACACCAACCACCAAGTTGGACGGTGTATTTCAAAACACAAAGACCACAGAAACAGCCACTGAATAAGTCGTTATTTACATTTCAAATCTAATGACTTTACAAAATGAGATGAGCCACAGAACCTCATCTGCATCATCACAGCTGATGTTCTCCCTGACCAAACAGCAGGAAAACAGCGGGGTCCTGGGAAACCCGAGTGGATGATTACGGTAAAATTGAGTTTTCACAGGTGACATTGAGGTGGTTTCATTCATTAGCACACTGAGCACTGTTTGGTGACGCCAGCGTTTAGGAAAATGAGACAGCTGTGTTCCCAATGAGAACTACATAGTGTGTTGAGAAATGTGTATAGAATTTTGCAAAAAATGAATGCAGCAGAACGTCTGGGTTTCACACATCACCATGTTCCCTGAGAAGGGAACGAGGAGCTGCGTGAGCTTCACGCTGTGGGAAGCGCCCTCGCACGTGACCACAGCGTGAAGCTCATGCACTACTATGTAGTTCTCATTGGGAACACAGCTGTCTCATTTTCCTAAACGCTGGAGTCACCAATCAGAACTCAGTGTGCAGTGTGAAGCTCAGCAACGTTGAGTTCCCTTTGAAAGGGAGCCGCAAACAATGCTGAAGCACTGAGAATGTGTTTATCGGTGTGAAGGAGTATTGTGTAGTAAGGGGATTTTATCATGAGCGATCGATTATTTGGCGTATTCATTCCGTTACAGTGTGTTTCCTAATAAATATATGCAAAACTTGCAAAGTTGACAGCATATCTAAAACATCATATGCTACTGTAGCCAATCAGCAACAAGCTTTACACACTAAGGACCCACCCTTTTCAGTTAATGTTGTTGTTGTTGTTTTTTTTTACTGATTCGCTGTCGGCTTTTACACTTAATTCACTCCATGTGCTTTTGTTTACATCGTGCCTGTCTCCTCATCATCGCTCCGTTACCTAATGTGTGCGCCTGTTCTGCGTTCATCCCTAGATTAGTTCTCTTTATGTTCCTTCGTCGTCTTCCCTGTTGTAGTGTGTGTTTCTGAACCTTCGCTTCCTGGCCTCTCTGTTCTCTGTTTCTCTGTTTCACGTCCGTGTTTAGACCCCCGTCTGTGTTACGGTTTACGGTTTAGGGAAATGTCTCTGATTACCGTCTCTGCCTTGTAGCAGTACCTTGAACCCTTCTACAGTATATTTCCTAACTATGGTCCCTGGATTGCTTAAAAAATAAAGAAGACATTGTGTGATTTTACACACTCGTGTCCTTCCTCTTCTAACCACATGTAACATTTGTCTGTCAAAAGATATTATAAATATATTTATTATATATATATATTTAGTGTGAGAATAGATGAATGTGTAATAAAATAGGAAATGGGGTAAATAAAATCAATTTGAGTAGTATAAATCAATGTGTTTGAGTAATATGATAAAAAAAAAATAATAACAATAATACACTTTATATTAAACAACTAATAGCCTACTGAAATAAGTCATTAAAGTAACTTTACTTTATTTATTTGGTAGTTAACTTATTATATTTAGTAGAATTACGCATTTTCAAAACTGATGCTGCATGGACTTTATAATTTACATGATTTATTTGAAATCTCTAAAATTACTCAAAATGTTTTTGTTTTTTTTAAGGAGATATCACTTTTTTTTTTCTTTTTTTTTTTTACAGTGATTTTGTAATCTATATCTAAAATCTAAGCGGGTTTATCCACATTTAGCACCATGCTCTACAATAATATCTGTATTTGTGCCATGGTTAACTAAGATTTATATCTGATTAATTATGTGTATTGTATACATTACAATTAGGGTCAAAAAGCTGAATAATTAAAGTTTATTTAGTTAAATGAACGTTTATTAAGCACATTTAAGAAGTGTTACATACTTTTACATTTTATTCATATTATTCTAAGCGCTGTATTATTGTTATGATCGAGTAACGGCTAATTGAGGGTTAAGTAGCACAATCTGGTCATCTAATACTCATCTAATACTTACAAACACTTTCAAGCAATTATAAAGTGTCCCTGAATGAATATGCGCCATGAAGAACAGCATTAATAAGACTACAAAACACATACGAAGAGAACGGTTCATCGTGGTACACTTAAAATATAAATAATAGAATAATATATTAACTCGCACATAAATACAATAAATTCCCATTAGTGACCAGTTAATGTTTACTTAATTCTTGTCAATCGAATATTTATTTATAAAGTCTTTGCTATGAATAAGTTAAGATTTTTGCAAATAAGAACTGCAGATATCAATATGATCAAAACGAATGACAAAATAACGCAGAAAAATAGCTTTTCATTCACCGTTGTTAGTGATATTAGTTTATAATTAAAAGAAACTATTAGTAACTGTAATTATTAGAATAGAAACTGTGTAGTATTGCTTAAAAAAATACTATTTTGATTTATTACTTTTATTTTTAAGGAACACATACATAACAGGAGTGAATTAAGGTCTTGTTATTTGTTGAATAAAGTTAATAGTATTAATAATTGAAGGTTTAATAAAGTTTCGGTACATGACCACATGAGCACATGATCACAGCTAATGATGCAATTACTAATCACTTTCACCTAACAGATCTCTAATTATGAAGATCTTTCTGAATAAAGGCGAATACATAGTGAATAAACCGTGTGCACGCTGTAAACCCGGATAGGTTCATTTAACTCAAAAAAATTTGATGAAACTAATTACCTCGAAATTTTTAAGTTGATCAATCAATTTCTTTAAGCCAAATACACTTAAATATAACAAAAAAAAATTGAACCCAATTAACTGTATTTAAGTGTATTTGGCTTAAAGGAATTGATTGATCGACTTAAAAATTTTGAGGTAATTAGTTTCATCAAATTTTTTTGAGTTACATGAACTTATCCGGTTTTACAGTGTAAAGTTGATAAACAAATGAGATGTTAATTAATCTCTGATATGCGTTCCTGTGGGTTAGCTACATTTGATGATTAGTTAACGTTTTTATAGAGTGTTAATGCTAACGTTGATCATTTATTTATGTTAAATAAAGTCAGTAATTAATGTTTACTAAAGAAACCTTAATGTAAAGCATATTATATTATATTATATTATATTATATTATATTTAATTTACATATTCACCTATTTAAAAAGATCTAAAACATATATCTTCAGAAAGCATTGTCATAGAAAATAAATGACCACAGAAAAATAAAAATTACAAGATTTTATTTTTTATTCTGAAAATTGTTTTAAATTACTTTGTCTATCATAGCATATGATAAAGTAAGCATTTAAAATATAAATAATAATATAATAATAATAATAATAATAATAATAATAATAATAATAATAATAATATAAAAAATGAATATCAGAATATCAGTAATAAGCACTAATACCAGATGTAAAAGATCTATAAATACACACATTTTTACAGAATATACAATGATATGTCGACATGATTACCTCTTCATCTTTTGTTCATCTGCAGGAAAATAAAACATAATCTGAAATCATCAGCAGAAAGATCAAGCAGCTCGCATTCAGGGGGAAATTCCAGATGACATGTTGTTTAGATGTTTTTAATGTTAGTGCTGCAGACTCCACCACAATAATGAGCTTTTTTTTTTTTAACATTTAACACAATATATCTAATAACCCCAGCGTGGTTAGCTAACACACTGCACAGTTTACCACAAAAATTAAAAAAAGTTTTCAAAAAATGTCATATAGACCCCCGCACAACCTTAAAAAAAAAAATTCTAGGGCTTTTAAAAAGGTCAGACGTCTGAATCATGAGTAGATGAGTAATATATGTCTCTAAATAAATGATATAATCTACCTGCTATGAAAACATATCAGTATTTTAAAATAAAATGTTTTTTACGCAACATCAACATTACAATTCCGTTTGTACTGTACAGTCTGTGCAAATGTCACGAATATTTACTCGACAGCATGTACGACGACAATAAGTCCTTCGAGCTAAATCTCTGTAATTGATCGATTAATGCTAATTCGTCTCCTGTTTAGGTCATACATGGTTTTAAACTTGCCCTGGATGGCACATAGGATTGTCTTCCTGTATATGCTGGACAGAAAGTAATAAATGATAGGGTCCAGGCAGCTGTTGAGCGTAGATAGAAGCAGGGTGTATTCGTTCAAGGTGTGCAACAGCTGCTTGCTCTCCAGCTCTTTGATCACATCCATCTGGGCCAGAACATACGGCACTCTGACCGCATGGTACGGCAGGAAGCACAGCGTGAATATAGCGGGCACCAAGAACGTTTTCAGCACAAGACGCTTCTTGCGGTTTTGTGTGTTCGGGTCGCCTTTTCCGATCTCCATGGTCCTCAGCTTCAGTGCAATCTTCACGTAGAAAACGATGAAGACCAGGAACAAGACACCAAAGAGCACTACCACAGCCAGGTTGGTGCTACCAGCTAACAGCCCCTTATCGTGGAAATGGAAGCAGATCTTGTCGCATGGGTTTTCCTGCTTGTTACTAACAAAGAACATAGCGGTTCCAATGAAGAGAACCACCCAGATGATGTAGCTGGCTATGCGGCTCCACAGCACCTTTTGTATGCGGAAGACCCAGACTGGCTTGACGATCTTCAGGTAGCGGTCCAGGCTGATCAGGCTGAGGAAGGAGATGCTGGCATACATGTTGATGTAGAAGAAGACACCCACCACTTTGCACAGGAAGTAAGGCCCCTGTTTGTAATGGTAGTAGATCCTCAGTGGCAAACACAGGACCAGGAGTGAGTCGGCCAGCGTCAGATGGCGCATATACACCGCTGTGGAGGTATCATCGTGGCGTCTTACGAAGAAAACAAAGACGCTGATGGTGTTGCTGAGGAGACCGAAACAGCAAATGATGCTGTAGCAGATGGGCAAGAAGTGTGGAAGGGCTCCATCATGGATCTCACAGGTATCATTGCTGCTGAAGTTGAGTCCCAGAGACATTGTGCCTGTGGAGCAGAGCCAAGATGTTCAGTCACTCTTTTCGGGTTCTAATGTAAAATACCACAAAAAGCTATTACATTTCGTTATGTATGTTAAGCACCGGACGGCCTTTTCCCAGAGGCACAAATAAAGTTGTTTCATTCAACCCACTTTCAGAAAAAGGTGTTAAACTGGTGTTTCATGGTACAAACACCTGTCACTCTAGTGGTGCTTCCATGATAGGTCTTACTTATCTTTGGTTAAAGCAGCGGTTCCCAAACTAGGTCACACAACCTTATGTGGTTGCTTGATTTGCAAATGGGGTCATTAGAGAAAACCTCCTCTTTTGATTTGTTCATTTATTTTACAACATAAAACGTAATATCAGTCTATAAAGCTGAATTTTAGGCACCACTGAGTCAAACATTTAAATGAAGAGCCTATGCGACATTTTAGACTTTTCCACTGTCCTGACACTAGCGTAGGAGTTCAGCGATAAAGTGGACAAATTTCTCCATTGATCTACCTCCGCTAATTCTTCAACAAGCATCTGGTGAGCCTGACTCAGTGGAAAAACAGACGTCTAGACAAAGATAATATTTATTCAATATGGAATGTACGAGTTTTATTTAAGGAATCTGGAATAAAAATAACGCAGTGTGGTCAAGGCTTGCAGGAAATTCTAAATGTCCACCTTGGCTCATTTGCTGGAAAAATGTTGAGAACCACTGGTTTAGAGAAACTTAATAATTAAAGTATAGAATTTGAATTTGAGGACCAACATTGTACCTATACAAACAAATGTGTACCTATTCAGTGCCTTTTTCTGACAGAGCCAGCAAGCGTAATATAATTATGTGGTGAAAATGATTAGTTGATGTGTGTAGCATAAACTCAAAGAATGAGTCCAACATGGTTATCATTACAGTTGTTGGACCACCTTTAATCTGAAAGTCATAAATCGTCATATGTTTGTTGAGTAACGTAATCACAGAGTCGAAATTCACCTATATTTTTAAAAAGCTTTCCTTTAAAATCCAAAATGTATAATTACAGTCACAATAAAATAAATGTTTGTAGATGTGGGTGTTAAAAATGTCAAATCTTTCTGCTGTAAGAATGCACTCTTACCTCTGTGACCTTCTTCCTTTACTGTAGGGCTGTAACAAAGGTCGCTTTAATGTGAACCCTTGTGCAGGAAACCTTCTCTGCTCATATTACGCTTGCTTTATGCTCATTTGTGGTAAAAAAAATTGTGTCAGTTCAGAGAAACCCAACCCACAATCATCACACATGAGGAAATGGCTCCGTATCATCTACTATAGACTCTACAGTTGATCATATATTAGTTTCTGCCTGGTTTCATTTACCACACTGCAAAATATAATAGTCTTTATCTGCAGTGGTTAATTAAATCCAAAAATTCGTAGGTGTGTAAGTGTTTCAATCTGGAGATGAAGTTAATTGGGGTTTTCACCATTTGAGCAACACAATAAGTCATTTAAAGGTGTGAAATATCCATCCATCCATCCATCTTCTACCGCTTACTCCTTCTTCAGGGTCGCGGGGGAACCTGGAGCCTATCCCAGGGAACATGGGGCACAAGGCGGGGTACACCCTGGTGCCACTCCATCGCAGGGCACAATCACACACACACTCACACACCCATTCATACACTACGGACACTTTGGACACGCCAATCAGCCTACCATGCATGTGTTTGGACTGGAGGAGGAAACCGGAGTACCCGGAGGAAACCCCCGCAGCACGGGGAGAACATGCAAACTCCGCACACACAGGACCACGGTGGGAATCGAACCCCCAACCCTGGAGGTGTGAAGCGAACGTGCTAATTGATATTATCAATACTGCATTGGCTCCCAGTAAAATCTCGCATTAACTATAAAATACTTTTATTAACCTATAAAGCACTAAATGGTCTCGCGCCACAATATCTAAGCGACCTTTTGGTTTTATATAATCCGCCACGCCTACTTAGATCAAAAGATGCAGGCTATTTGACGGTACCTCGAATAGTGAAGGCTACAGCAGGGGGAAGAGCTTTCTCTTATAGAGCCCCACAGTTATGGAACAGTCTTCCGGTTAGTGTTCGGGACTCAGACACAGTCTCAGTGTTTAAGTCTAGGCTTAAAACGTATTTGTTTACTCAAGCCTACCCTGACTAGATTCTGTTCTACTACTTCGCAGTCATAATAATCTTTTTTCTCCCTCTCTCCTTTCGCCGAGCCCCACATGAATTTATGGAGATACTAGAGATCCAGATCCTTTCTGCCTCTGGATGGAGCTCAAATCTTCTCTAATTCCAGACTGCTGGGACTACGGCTGCTCCTAAGGCCATACAGACTTCATATAAATCCATAATGAACTTTTTCACACTATCTGTTGTTACCCAGATGAGGATGGGTTCCCTTCTGAGTCGGGTTCCTCTCAAGGTTTCTTCCTCTTAAAACATCTTAGGGAGTTTTTCCTTGCCACCGTCGCCACTCAGTGGCTTGCTCAGTTGGGATAAATTCGCACCTTTAATATCTGTATACCATGTTGATATTTCTGTAAAGCTGCTTTGAGACAATGTCTATTGTAAAAAGCGCTATACAAATAAAATAAAATTGAAATTAAATTAAATTAAGCCTTGCACATCTGGATCCTGATATTTTTACCTATTCTTCTGAGATCTTCTGAGATTCTTCTGAGATTCAAGCTCTGTCAGAATGGATGGAGACTTTGACTGGGCCAGGTCCCTTGATCTGAACCATTCCAGTGTAGCTTTGGCATTACGCTTAGCATCGTCGTGCTGTTGGAATCTCAGGTTTTTGTAGCTTGAAACAGGTTTTCTTCTAGGCTTGCCATGTATTTGGCTCCATCCATCTTGATGCTACCACCACCGTGCTTCACAGTGCGGATGGTGTTCTGACAGTGATGAGCAGTGTCGGGTTTCCGTCAAATTTAACACTTTGTGCCAAGGTCAAGAAGTTAAATTTTGACCAGAGAATCTTTTTCCATTTGTTTCATGAGTCCTCTTTTATACAGCTTTTTGAATGAATGGCTTTCCTCTCTAGCATTCGGCCCTGCTTTGCGGAGTGTCAGGCTAAGATTGCCTTGTGAACAGCTTCTCCTATCTGAGTTACCGCTGGTCTCTCGGTTGTGTCTCTGACTACTCCCCTCTTTACCTAGTTACTGACATTTGGTGGATCATCTCCTCTAGACAGAGTCAGAGTTGTGCATATTTCTTTCTATTGTTTAATCCCAGCAAAACCGAACTGCTGTTCATCCCAGGTGATTCTTCACCATGTCAGGATCTTGTGATCTCCCTGGACAACTTTCACATCTCACCTTTGGTTAGTGCACGCAACCTTGGGGTAACCATGAACAATCAACTGTCCTCTTCCTCTCACATTGCTAATCTGACACGCTCATGTTGATTTCTCCTTTACAACATCAGAAGGATTCGTCCATTTCTATCCATACGGGGTACTCAGGTGCTGGTTCAGTCTCTTGTCATTTCGAGACTCTTCTCGGTTTTTTCCTGCAGCTTCTTTCAGTAGTTGTTTGTTTCGAGGGGTTTCTCCCTTCAGTCTCCTCTTCATGCTGCTCAGTTGGGTTAAGGTCTGCTGATTGACTTGTCCAGTCTAAAACCTTCCACTTTCCCCCTGATGAAGTTGCCAGTGTGTTGTGATCGTTGTCTTTCTGCATGATGAAGTTCCTCCTGATTAATTTGGATGCGTCGGAAGACAGGTTGTTCCTGTAAACTTCTGAATTCATTCTGCTGCTACTCTCATGAGGTCCATCATCAATAAAGTTTAGTGAGCCTGTTCCAGACCTTTTGTGAAGCCCAAGCCATGACACTACCTCCACCCTGCTTGACTGATGACTCATGAGCAGATCCTTTCTTTCTCCATCAGGTTCATCTCGGTTCCAGAACTTTTGTGGCTCGTCTCTGTATTTCTTTGCGAATTCCAGTCTGGCTTTCTGATTCTTACTGCTGATGAGGGGTTTACATCGTGTGGTACGGCCTCGATATTTCTGCTCTTGAAGTCTTCCTCAAACGGTGGATTGTGAGACTTTCACCTCAGCCCTGTGGAGGTTGTTCCAGCTCTCACAATGTTTCTGTCATCAGCTGTTGTAGTTTTCCTCGGCCGACCCGTTCGGTGTCTGTTGCTCGGTACACCAGTGGTTTCTATTTTTTTCCGGACATTCTAAATTATTGTATTGGCTATACCCAATGTCTGTATAATGCCACTGACTGATTTTCCCTCTTTTTCTCAGCTTCATAATGGCTTGCTTTTCTCCCATAGACAGCTCGCTGGTCTTCACGTTGGTTTATCCTTTTTAACATCAAATTCAGTCTTCACGTATGGCTCAAACCAAGAGTAGATGTTCAGAGTTATTCATTCTTTAAACAATAACTTGAACAGGTCACACCTGGGCAGCAGGAAACACCTATCAGTCACGTGTTACAATATTTTTTATTTGAAAAATGAGTGGGTTCAAACAAAAGGTGCCACGTTCTAAGTTGATTAACACATCTCGACGTAAACATGAGGAAATGAAGCCAAAAATCCTGATCTCTCGTCTAATATTCATCGTTTGATCTCAAACCCAAATGTCTTCACTGTATAGCGAAAACAATAGAATTGGCCTTGCTGTTCCAGTAGGTTCAGACGGGACTGTAAGGAACTGTCTTTTTACCCGCAATATAACTCGCACTCAATATAATTGCCTGACGTGTTTACTTTCAGTTACAGTTAGATCGAAAGTCACAGTGTAAACCAAACAGTTTGTTGCATGTAGACATACATGCAATACAGGCCTTGATATTATGGTGACCTAAATTCAGTCACTCGTACGTCTATTTTAATTTTGATAAAATAGATATCGAGAGCTGGCATCAAATCAGCAGCACAAGCGCATCCAGCAGCATGCCTCTAAAACACTGCAGAGGCTCAGGAAGTGGAAATCTAATGTCAAAGCATGAACAAGCAATGTCTGTGTCAGCAAAACATGCAGCATGGTCCAGAGCTGTAAAATGTTGCTGCACAGCGGTTCACCTCAGCTAACCAGAACGAGTGAGAAAATGTCAGATAAATCAAGACGCCTTTTTTTTTTGCTGCAAACTACACAGGAAATCACTTTCAGACCTCTTGCACAGTGCATATGTCCATGTGGTCAACCACAGGGTAGCCTTTTTATCTGGAAATCTGTCAAATAAAATTAAAGTACCTAAGTGAAAGCTTTGTTTTAATAGCAGAAGTTGCATGTGTGCAGCGTTTAATTAATCCTAGAATCTGCCCTACTTTTGATTTGTGGTAAGTGGCTGGAATGTTAAATGCTGAATATTAGCTTTCAGTGATGGCGCTTGATAAAGCATAAAGAAATTTCAGCTGCTAGATATTGTAAATCAGATTGGACATCCTGCAAAGTTTTTCTTCATCACAATCGAATGGACTGTTGAACCAAAAGCTGTCTCAGGTTAGATTTCCCCCAGATTAAGAATCAGGAACCTAAAGCTTGCATCAGATTTCAAGATTTAACTTTAATTTCGATTTTTGTACCCTGCTTTTCTGTTTGCTGAACTTTACAAATCTCAAAGATTCACGATTCACAGTTATTAGTTTGTGTAAGGGGCAAGCCGTCATGGCGCCGGTCGGCCACCAGAGGGAGACAGAGAGCTGACACTCAGTAATTAGTGGTAACCGGCTCCAGCTGTGACTGGTCTATTTAAGGGCTGCTTACAGGTTACTCAAACGCTTAGACTTGAGTTCTCTTTGTCGAGTACGGCATTGAGACTAAGCCTGTAATTTGGTTTAAATAAAATAAAAAACAAAAAACAATAATACTATATATAAATAACTAATTAAAAACACCTCATGGGTGGACCTCTCAGATTTCTCTGCTCTCAAGCTTTCTTCCTGTGTCAGACCAAACCTCTTGGAGCTGATCTCTTGAGGTTTATTTGGGTTTCTCCAGTTCCTTGCTTTAACATTTTTAACAACCTCGCATTTACTTATTTCCTTCTTAAAACAGTCCTTTCTGACCTTCTTTCCATTTACTCTTCTTGAGCCTTTAGCTAGGCTCATTTGTGCTGGGTTGGTTTCTCAATCTTAGTATATCTAGTCTAGCCATAAGTTGTTTTCCCTCTTTGGACGTGTTCTTCTTCTTCTTCTAAGTTTGCTTCTTAAGACTTAGTGGCACTTCTCAAGGCCCCATCCCTTCGGTTAGCACCTTGTACACGTTAGATTTTAGTGGGCCTCTGGGCCAGTCCCCCATTACAGATACAGATCACGGCATTTCATTACACCCCTAATCTAGCACTTTTAATGCAGTAGGGTTTTTGGAGGATTGTTACAGATAATCTACCAAAATCATGCTGCATATTTACTGAATCATTCCTATATAAATAACACTGTAAACTTGTATTCTGTGAATTCTATTATACATACTATCAATACCCCGGTTGTGTAACTGCTCTTTCTATTTGTAGAATACATTTTTAAAACATGTACTGTAATATATATTTTATGCATTTATGTGCACTTCGATGGAACCACCAGCAGGTGGCGGTATATCTTCATTAAAAAAGAACGTTATCAATTTATAAACGTTTATTCTTCTTATTCAGACAACAGGGGTCATCCATGTGCTCCTAAAATCCATGTTTTATACACATTACACGTTTTCCTGGATGATTCCCACGGATAAATTTTGCTCCTTTAGTTATGGAATGAAGCTAAAGATTTAAAGCTACCAGTTTTACATCACGAAAAAGCTGCATCAAAATATCATGCTGCTAAGTTGTACCAGTTATACTTGAAATAATTTTTGTAAAATCGCAGAACAAGTCTGCATTTAAAAATATAAAACTAGAAATATCTCTGTGTTGTCTCATCAGCTACCAGTTGCTAAAACACAGGCCAGGCTGGTCAAACTGGTAGACCATCTTCACCCACTGGTAATTGCTACTAATGCTCCATGGTAGCATTAAGCATGGTAAACTGGTAGCTATAAGCTATTGTTATTTTTTTTGACACTAGCGTTGTAGCTCTACGGCAAAGATATCCTAACAAACGCTTGAGAGAGAAAACCTGCCATGGCTGGTTGACCTGCATTTGGAATGAAGAGGGGAACTGAATAATTTAATATTTTGGCCAAAGCATCTCTTTAATATTGTGTTACCAGGCTTCGGCCAATAATGTTGTTTAACTGTGTGCCTTTTGTTATATTTGGCAACCTTGTGAATACTCATAGCTCACGTTAGACACACGTCAGACAACATCCATCCACACATCCATCCCTCCCTCCATCCACACATGCATCCCTCCCTCCATCCACACATCTATCCACACATCCATCCCTCCATCCATCCACACATCCATCCCTCCATCCATCCACACATGCATTTTCCATACTGCTCCTACACAGGGTTACGGGGAGCCTGGAGCGTATCCCAGTGAACTTGGGGAACAACCCTGGATGGGGTGCCAACCCATCGCAGGGTACAATCACGCACTACGAACAATTTGGAAACGCCAATCAGCCTATAGTGCATGTCTTTGGACTGGGGGAGGAAACCGGAGTACCCGGAGGAAACCCCCGAAGAACAGGGAGAACACGCAAACTACACCCACACGGTGCGGAGGTGTATATTTGGCATATTTTAAGGAATTTTGAGCAAACAGACAGGTGTGTTGCATTTTCACAGAACAGAGAAATGTGGAATCCTGTAGGCAGGGTTGCCAGGGTCGAATTTTTAAAACGCCACATTGGGTTCGTTCGTTTGGGAACAAGGTTACAGGTGGAAAAAGCAAGTCCGTGGGTGGTGGTTCGGGATGCTTTGTTTGTTTTTGCTTTCTTTTTTTTTTTTTTTTTTAAATAGTAGTGGCCACCAAGATATTGTTTTAAATCAAATATTCGGGGGTGCTTGCAATTTTTCAAAATTACAGCGGATTTCACCGATTTAGAAGAAAAAAAAAATCCCCCCAAAAAACTCTGAAAATCGCATCGCAAATCTTGCCGCGTTTTTGGCCGCAACACTCACGAAACTCTGTGAAATCCTGTACGGATTGATAAACGCCGACTGAGCGTCCATAATCTGCAGAACCATTTCTGTTGTATGAAGTATTGCAATGATTGAAAGAGGGGAAAGACGGATTAGGGCTGGATTATGCATAATCCAGAACAGTACCAGGTGATTAGAAATGCGTGCGCACCACAGTGAACTTGGTTTCCATGGAAACGCTGAGGCGAGGACACAAAAGAAGAAGAAGAAAAAAAAAAAAGGCTCTCCCTTTTCCAATGCCTGGAGCTGTTTTGGGATTATTTCAGATCTTTTTGTGTGTGTGTGTGTGTGTGTGTGTGAGTGTGTGTGTGTGTGTGTGTGTAGTCAGGAATGGAAATATTGCTGAGACCTGGCAACCCTGACTGTAGGCTACTGCATCACTTTTGCTTATGGAGGTTCTGGTTGGTGGCGCAGAATAAACTCACACTGATATTATTGCCTGACCAGCTGTTTTAGGAGGAACTGAAAGAAAGAACAGGGCCACAAATAAATAAATAACTCAATCAAATGACGCATAAAGTCGCGTGCTGGTTTCGCCCCCCATTGATTTTGTCATCAAAACGTAGCTACTGTCTTTATGTCTGAAGGAAACCGAAGCCAAACCCCCTCCTCACACACAGATAAACACACACACACACACACACGGATGTGTATTGGCTTTGTCAGCCCAGGCACGCGATCAGATCCGATACCGATCCCACCGAACTTCGGACTTCGTGCACGCGCGTGAACTTTATATCTGCACGCGCCGCTTCCTTATCGCTTTCTCTTTATTTTCTGTCTCTGTCCGAGCAAGGACCCGTTATCTCCTTCCTGCTCTCGCCTCCCCGCAGTCCACACCATCGACTGAGAGCAACACAATGACGTTAAAATCCGATAAGAACGAGCCTGCGGTGGTTTTGGAGAGGGTGAACAGCGCGCGCACGGCCCTGTCTGATCTGTACCTGGAGCAGCTGCTGCAAAACAAACCCAAGACTGAGCAGGTAAGAGGCTTCCGGGTGGAGGAAAGAGAACACCCCTCTCACTCACCCGAGCGGGCTACAGCTCTACAATATCACCATCTGTTCATCCACAATCAACACTATAGATATATATATAAATATATCTTCAGGGAAAATCAGAAGACGAATCAAATTCTCACCAGGCAACATTCTATCTATTATAGCCTATCTGTTCTGTGGAGAAATGACTATACAATTCATTCGTTTATTCTTGTTGTACAGCTACAAAGCCCGAACAAGATGTGCAGTCTAACAAACGGCACGTTTCGTCAATAATATGTTCTCTTAACATGTCGTTGTTTTATATTTTGTAGATGAGAGAATCATGCAACATCATGTTGAATAGCATCACTGCGTAAACCGTGCGCAGGGTTGATGCGCAAGTGCGTACCGGCGTGTTCCGGTTTGCGTTAACTGCAGCGTCCAGAGGGTTATGTAATAATACTTTAATATAACTTTACATCCCGGTTATGTACTCGAGTTCTCCCCATGAACATTACTCAAGGATGAAGGGACAAAACATAACATGCTTAAGATATATATATATATATATATATATATATATATATATATATATATGTATATATATATATATGTATGTGTGTGTGTGTGTGTGTGTGTGTATGTATATATATATATATATATATATATATATATGTGTATGTGTGTATATATATATATGTGTATGTATATATATATATGTGTGTATGTATATATATATATGTGTATGTGTATATATATATATATATATATATATATATATATATATATATATATATATATAATGTATGTGTATGTATGTATATATGTATGTGTTTTTAATCCAGTATTAATTGGGTTTAGAACGCGCTGCTTTCCAAATATGGTGTTTAGAGTAAGGGCTGAGCGATATGACATCACATCGGTATCGTGATAAGTTATGTCACGATACACTTTTCGGAGATGTCGTGATAGCGTTTTTTTTATTTTTATTTAAACGTATCAATTACAAACACTGATTGGAAACAGCTGATTTGATGTTACAATTGTAAAATGTATTTTTAACCACGTATCATTCGACTGTATCATTCGTATCACGTATCATTCGACACACACACACACACACACACCCAAGTCTTTTATATTTGTAGGCACAAAAGTTTTATTTATATATAAAGCAACCAACACTGCTTGTCAACAGTGATGTCAGTTTGTTAGCAAACCTAAATATTGTGATTCATATCGTGCATCAGAAATGCCTTAAAGTATCATGATTATGATATTTTTGTTGTATCAGCCACCCCTGTATTGAGAGTTAAAATATTAGAAAGATTACGGCAAAGGTAGGACTAAGCAGTCGATCCTCTTTCGACTTCATTCATATTAAAGCTAAGCCTGAGTGATGTGATTGTGTAATAGCGGTATTATTGTGATAAATTTACGTCACAGTACGCTTTTCTGAAATATCATGGATACGGTGATGACTTATAATTAAAATTATACCATTATAATTAATGATATGATATGTGTTATACTGCCCACACCCTTACTTTAATTGATTCTACAAAAAAAAAAAAAATCTCTATCTCTATTTCAATTTTGCTCCAATTCAGTTTGTCCAAATCCTGATTTCTTCAATCAGCCACGATCAGCTTAAGTGTCATTTTGTGAATGGTATAAATTCATCAGTGTTGATTAATTCTCTTTTCCACACTACTCACACAACATATGGCCTGACTCAGCTCTTGCCATCAGTGGAATCTCGGTTTATAACAGGAGGCACAGTGAGTGAGACAAATGTTCTGAGTAATGGATTCATGTTATTAGAGAGACGATTATTGTATTATGTCTTTATGTTTCTTCAATACATACATGTATAATCTCCCTCTGTCTCTTAAGAGCTATGGGTTAACTGTACTTTCACGTGAGACGAATTTAATACAGTTTTATTTGTCAAGATTGCATTGGCAAAATCCGATTAAAATGGCATAGGTCATCACGTCTTTGCTGTTGTGAGCTTATAAAGCTTGAACTGGGGGATGGGTAAGTGAAACGCGGCTCTATTGTCTCCCATCGTGACTCATCAAGGCTTATGATGAACTGTGACAAGATTAAGAGGCGCAACAAAAGATTGGAAGACGACATTTTGTTCATCTTAAACAAAATGCCATCGAGTGCTAAGCCAAAAAAAACAGGATTAGATAGATGGGGCGGTGTATACTGTGTCGCAGAGCTCCGTTTTATGAAACCATTCGATTCATAATTCTTAAACTTCACACACGATGCTGAGGAAGGATTCCTCCAGTGAATGCTTGCCGGTGTCGGCGTTACTCCACTCTTAGTCATGTATCCAGGGCTAAGAAGGCTAAACACTCTCTAAATAGATAGTGTGTTTTGCTATGTCTCATCACTGCAGTTGATGCAGGGAAGTCTGGGAAACAGCTTGGAGCTGGTTGCGTAACATATACCCCTGATGTGTCCCCCCCCCCTAATGTTGGAAACCTTTCGCTTGTAGATTAAGCACAGTAGGACAAAACAGTTCTCTGAGTGCAAATTAATTAAGAGTCATTTTTTCCACTGCAGACGTTAATGAAGATTAAAAGCACCAACAACAATGCTGTACCTGTAGCAGAGCTGATTTTTTAAAAAATTAATTAAATGAATAAATAAATAAACCTCATTGGTCACATACAGTAATCAGCTCTAACACCTACTTAGTACAATCCATCCGTCACGCCTATGAAGTCTCTAAAGTGTAAAACCCACAGCATGGTTCACACCCCGAGGCTCATCCTAGAGCTTTCAGCGCTCGCAGCTCTGAAACGTTCATTCTACTAGATGTCGTCGTGCATAATTTGCCCGCCAAACAAGTGCAACTTTTTTTTTTTTCTTTAACTTTCATACAAATAAACGGTACAAACGTTAACGCTGTCCCTCCCCCACTCTTGGAGAATATGTAACTTTGGCTTGTGTTAGAAATTTCTGCACTTTTCAGACGCATCATGATCATCTACTTCCTCAGACTCTTCTCGAGAGAGAGAGAGAGAGAGAGAGAGAGAGAAAAGTTTGACTGTAGAATTCCTATGCGCTCTCTGGTTGTCCCTCTGTGGAAACCCATAAACGATCTATGTACAGACGGGTAAAACATTAAAGGAAAAACCAACATAAAGGGTGTTGGTAAGGTTTTGGGGCATTATGAGCCACCAGATTAGCTTCAATGCACACTGGTGTAGATGCTATAAGTCTCTGGAACTGTACTGGAGAAATTGATTCCTGTGACGTGTTGGTCCACAATCTTCCATAAGGTAGGGATGGTGACTGCAAAGGCCATAGCTAACATAACATTAAGCCACATCCCATGAAGTATGCTAGCATTACAAATTCGATATCATTAGATAACGGTAACTAATAATGAACCAAAGAAATCTCAATGACTCCAAATACAGTAGTCGGTGGGACCAGGAAACGGTTCGCTTCTGCGTTCACGAAAATCCCTTACCCTTGCACGACGTTGTACTCATTGTCAATCCTCGCTGTTGACGAAATGAACTTTCACATTTCCCCGAGAGTGGACGTACTAATCTTTTTATTCATACTATCATATTATCACGGTGAGATTTGCCAAGGAGTTCAGCCTCACATCACGGAGAACCATGTTCACTAATAACTAGTCTTTTCCTGTAAATCTAAATGCAGATGTCACTTTAGACACTGAGCCAGATGAGCAGTTTTGAATGAATGAACCGTCTATCAAAGTAATGTCACACTGATCCAAGCCAAGCTCAACAGCGCCAGATTGGCGTTTTTATAAGCTTCCCGGAACAGGGTACGACATTATCTGCCTAAACATGTCATGCAGTACAACGTCTGGCAACATTTACACTTGTTTTTGTACTGTTTCTACACTCTGAATCATATCAGTGTACGTGAATAACTATGCATATGAATATTTCTTGTTTCGGTCGTTATTGTTTGCCTGTTTATATTCCTCTCACTTGCACTTAATGTTCCTTTCAAAAGCATTTTATGTTCACGCACAATTCTTGTGGTAGGTCAAAAGTCAGTGCAGAGCGATTAAGCTGTCACACGATAAGGGGAGACGAGCCGGGGGGTGGTGAGGCAAGTTGTTTTTCTCAGTGTTGTACACCATGTGACTTGACTTTAAAGAACTCGGTGTGCGCACACGCGAGCAAGTACTTCAACCAGATGTTGTTTTGCACCACGTCAAACTGTTGTGGTCTTCTGTGGTGTAGGAGGATCTTCAGCTCCGAGAAACTTGACAGCGGTTGTAATTGGGAGCGCGTATCAGCCTTATTTTAACTGCTGCTGTCTGAAATCCATTTACTGTTGCACCAGTGGCCTTTTGTGGTGAAATGCTCCTTTGTGAAATACTCCTTTTGAATATTTAAATATGTGCTTGCATCAGAGACGATGAGAAATGTCTCAATACGTCGATCTGATAAGATAAGATAAAGGTGGGTACACGGATAACATCTGCTGACATTGGACAGATTTCTACGTACTGTTAATGTACTCTGTACCAGTTTATTACATGGTGTGATGATACAGAGCAATTCTGAACCAACATGAATCATCGTTTAACCCTTTCTGATGTAGTATATACTGTAAGCCTACACTTTTAGAGGAAAAAAACAAACGAGTTCTACTATAGCAAATTGTCCAGATTCTCCATCAGTTGGTGAGAAAAATACAAGCTTCTGCTTCTGACTATTCACCACAACATGTCGCTTACACTATTGATCTGTAAAGACAGTCCCTGAAGGAACATCTGACATTAATGAACGAAGATCTGACATTAAATATTCCGTACATCCATCCATCCTCAACCGCTTATCCGTTATCGGGTCTTGGGGCAGCAGCTCCAGCAGGGGACCCCAGACTTCCCTTTCCCGAGCCACATTAACCAGCACCGACTGGGGGATCCCGAGGCGTTCCAAGGCCAGTGTGGAGATATAATCTCTCCACCTAGTCCTGGGTCTTCCCTGAGGTCTCCTTCCAGCTGGACATGCCTGGAACACCTCCCTAGGGAGTCGCCCAGGGGGCATCCTTACCAGGTGCCCGAACCACCTCAACTGGATCCTTTCAACGCAAAGGAGCAGCGGCTCTACTCTGAGTTCCTCTCGGATAGCCGAGCTTCTCACCCTACGTTAAATATTCTGTTGGTATGTTTGTCTTTAGCCCTAATATGGTCCTGGCCATTTCCCATCCACCAGCCATGAGCATGATCCATGAGCTCACAGACGCCCATGATTGGTTAGTATCACTGTAATTGGCAGGAGAGAGTACAAGAGAGAGCGAGAGCGCATATGCCCCTCCCACCCAGAGAACACAGCCAATTTTGCTCTCTTGGAGGCCACTCCAGGCTACAGATGGCTGTGGCATTGTTGGGATTCAAACACTCAATCGCCAGACAATGGTGCAAATGCTTTTCCATTCTGCCCGTCAAACCCGTGCACCACTCAGGAGCTCAGTATAAAAATAAATCTTAAGTTCCATTTAGCAACCTCAGGAGTGTTTTTGGTTTGTCCCTTTTAATAAACATAGCGTTTCCTTTTCAGGGGATTCCAAGAAGAACCTCTTTAGACCTTCAAATGTTAATTACCTCACTGTGCATGGATTCCAGACAATACTAGAGTAAATCTCAAGGTCCAGTAGTATACGCTAAATCTGACTAGCGTTAGTAACTGATGAGAGATTCTTCTTGACTTGATGTCTTTTGTATTATGTCACACAGTAAATAGATTAAACGTGACCTGCTGCTGTTACGAAACGTTACTTTGCGTGTTCTTTTCAATCTGTGGTTGTATAATTGCACATTCAGCTGAGCTCCTTATACATGTTGACTAGAGCTGGCTGTTCAGACGGTTTGCTAAGAGCATGTGACTTCCTCCGCGTGGCAGACATTGCGCATCAGCGTTTTTCGCAGTGATTCTTCAAGGAGGAGTCGTCATGCCTCTATCAGCTGGAAAGTTGTGCAAGACTGAAAGACTGAGCTGGGTTTTTCTGCCTCGAAGCAGTTTCAGGTTCTGTTTAGACTCTGAAATCTAAACCACTGTCTGTGTTGAACTGAAGTGTTAGAACAGTATGGGAACGTTGCTGTGGAAACACTTAGGATTGATCCAGATGATCTGAAACCAACTTGGTGTGTTTCATTACCCGAACAGTATATTGCGCTGACGTTTGTTCTCGACTTTCTAAACAGTTTGTTCTTTAGAAGAAGAAGTGGCTCGATTTTTAATTACTGTCCATGTACAGGGTATTCTGGTGGATTTTGGGTTGCTTTTGATTTCTGCCGCAGCTTGTGGTTTGGTCGTTTCACGGGGCCAGCTGGTGTAAGTGGACTTCAACTAAAGCTTGTAACTCAATTTCCAACTGCTGACTTAGGAAACTACCAAACTTCAACTTGGAATTCCTACTTAGAAAGTCAGGAAGTCCTCTTCAAACCCATGTTCACTACATGACGTGGTTTCAACATGGCCGCTCAAATATCACTTCTCTACTCTTTAAGTTTATAGTAGCAGTATAAACTCTCGTGGTTGCTTACAATGCGCAGTGTCGTGGTGTGATAGTCGCACTTTGCAACTTGAACGCTTGAAAATGACATCATTCCAAGTTCAGGCGTCCGAGTTGAGTCAAACGCATGCAGCACTACTTGTTTGTTTTGACGATATGTTGTGTGGTCTTCTCGTTTTCCAACTTATTCTTTTATCTGTGACAATTTAGTAATAATGTGATGCCATTTTAGGACTTGGGTGAGGAACTGTTTTGTTAAATCGCATGTTTTTTATACTGCTTGTCCACTGGATGTGTTTTATTGACCATTAGTCTTGGGGTTGCCTGATTTTTTTTATTTTTATTTATATTTATTTATTTTGAATGGCCGTTGGGTGCAGACCTGGCAACCCTGGTTAAAATAGTTTTTGAGCATCTTAATATTTTTTTTGTTTACAATTACTACTGATCAGTAGTTGGTCATCCTGGTTACTAGATTTAGGACAGTATCCTGCTTGTGTCTGTATTTAAATAAGGACATCTGATCCTCCCTCCCCTTGTGTGTCTCTGTATTTCTGCATGAGTCATCCTGCACCAATTAGATTTGACCTGGAGCCAAAGTCTTACTGTTTAGACCCTACACCCCGTCCAAACCCCAACAACGTAAACACTAACATTGATTTAATATCAATTATAAAGTGGAATTCTGAAATTGAGTATTATGCTACTTAAACATAATACTCACAGCTCGCATGTTTATATCTTATGATCTACTGTATTTTATACCTGGGTTTTTTTTAAATGATGATGATGATAAAATGTGGGAAAAGGGAACCTTGATGTTTCAATTGTTGCTGAATTGACAGGACGCTTCATATCCTGTGTGTGTGTGGCCCAGAGAAAAGAGGCATGGTCAGCAGTATTTTCGCTGACTTTAGCATTTTTTTCCACATAAAAATCTTCGTTTCAGCAGACTAACTGCTTTGTCGCTCGAGTTTGTAGCACTCTTGAGTACTAGCCCATATTCCAACCCAGATACCTGCCCTTTCAATTATATCATTTCTTTTCTAAATCCAGGAAAACCTGTTGAAGCCTCAGTTCGTGCTAATCACACGTACGCTAGAAAAAGTTCTGGGAAGATTCCTTAGTAACATTTCCAGGAACTGCATGAGCTCTTTCTCAAAGTCTCCGCACAGGACCAAAGTCCTGATCCTGCGATTAAGAGTCATAAGAACCGTGTGACCTTTTAGCCTGTGCTGAGTCATGCAATAGTGCACATCAGATTAGCGTTCATGCTCCACACGTGAGCCTTGAATTCACTGCTTTACAGCTGAATTACACCATGAGCCATCTTCACTGTGCTGTTATGCTGAACGTTGCTATCGTGATCCTTTTCCTTATTACATGATTAAAGGGCAGTGCCCAGAAATTTCTAATCGGCAAGTTTTATAGCTGCGTAACTTTTTATGGCCCTGTACATAATGTATTAGTGACATGTTTGAGGAGAGCGGGGACGAATCGACAAGTCGACGAATCCCCAGAGAAAGAAATCTCAAGGTGTGACGTCAGGAGATTTATGTGGGGAAAAAAATTGGCACCTACACGGCCAAAGCATGTGAATGCAAATCCAAATGAAGATGAGAAAACTTGTAAAAACCTGACTTTTAATATTGGATAGACGTTCCATTCATTTTCCATACCGCTTCTCGTAGACAGGCTCGTGGGAAGCCTGGAGCCTATCCCAGGGGACTCTCGGGAAGGCAAGGGACACCCTGGACAGGGTGCGAACCCATCGCAGGGCGGAATCACACACATATTCACACACACAGTACGGACAGTTTAGAGATGCCAGTCAACCTACGACGCATGTCATTGGACTGAGGGAGGAAACTGGAGTACCCGGAGGAAACCTCCAAAGCAGGGGGAGAACAAGCAAACTTCACGCACACAGAGTGGTGGCGGGACTCGAACCCCCAACCCTGGATGTGCGAGGCAAACGTGACATAACTATATAGTATAATAATCAATTTACAGTAACATTCTGGTACTATAATTAGAAGCTTGTAGCTTTTACTACAATATCATAAGCTCTGCATGTCAGTTTATACACCTTAGCAAGTCCGATGTGAAATGTTACGCCAAAGCCTTTGTGTAATTTGGAGATAAATCAATGCCTTTTCTTTTCCAGACTGGGTGCGAGTACATGGTTTTTGTTTTGACAGTGTACCCTAAGCTTACGCCACAGAGTATCACCTGGTATCGGATATTGGTATCGGGGCATCTTTATTCTAATACGAGTAAAAGAGTTCAGTAAGAAGATTGTGCTCACCTCAGAGTGGCAGAGAATTGACCTCAGAACTCAAAATCACACAAAACAGCTATGTAGTTTGAGTTAGCGCGTCTGGTGTTGGACATATGACCCGTGTGAGAACTTTAGCCACGTGACAACTTACCCCTCTCTCCCCTTATGCTGCGTTATTGAGCACTAAGAGCATCAGAGTCAGGAAGCGCTATGTAGTACTGATATAAACAGTGCTATCCTTCATTAGCAGCCATTTTCTAGCACTTTCTCAGATTAACAGTCAGTACCAAATGTGGCAAGTGATCAGGTTGGCTTTTAGGATCACTAAAATCAAAACTGGACTACTGGCGTTTAGATTTAGTATCTCACCAGAAAATTCCACAGATTTACTTGACATTATAAAAGCAAACTTATAAACATGATAAATGGCTTTATCAAATAATCCTTTCAGAACCATTCGCTGTTGAGAGATTACACACTGACGTTATTCCAAGCTTTCGATCAACTACAACAACAACAAAAAACAACCCTGAAAGGGTTCACTAGTGTTGTGTGAGTTTACTGATGCCTTCCCTTTACGCGACTTTGCAGACCTCCTGAGCCGTACCCAGAACCATGACAACCCTGTCATGTCTGTTGGGATCTAATGAGTTGTTAAAAATGTGAAAGTTTAATCTTTAACCTAGAGCAAATGGCACAAGTAGATATGTGCTATAAAGCACAGCTGAACGCTTTTAACGTGACATTCTGACATTACCCTGTGGTGGTGCTAGCGGATAAACGCTGTGTGTGAAGTATTGTGTACGTGACCTATCCGTGCACACGCACTACACTCTTCCAGAGATTTCAGATCGTAGGAAGCTGTAAAACGCGTCGCGAGACGTGTCCCAAATGATATGAAGAGAAGGTTTTAATCAAATAAATCCAGAATACCTTGTATTTGTGAAGCCATGATAAAAAATCTCAAGGTGGGTGTGTGAAGGAGAAATCACTACGTACAGATCATTTCAGTGTATTATTTATGCTTTAATAACTTACCGATTCTGGCTAGGACCCCCTTTGCTCTCCGAACAAGTGTCAAGTTCATGGAACCAGTTTGAGACGACTTTGTGATGTTATAAGATGGTAAACTGTGGCTATAAAGAGATGTACAAGGTCAGCTATGATGCTCTGATAGGTTTTAGGGTTCTAACGAGGCTCGATTTGGTATTAAGATGCCCAATGTGTGTCAAGAAAACATTCCCCACACCATTATTCTACCACCACCAGCCTGGACTGTTGACCCAGTGTTTGCGTGTGTGTGTGTGTGTGTGTGTGTGTGTGTGTGTGTGTGTGCCATGCAGACATTTGAAGCAAAGGAGCAGGAGACAGTATACACGAACGGCAGCACTGGCCATATGAACATCAAAGAAGTGTCTAAGATGCGCGAGGTGGCCTTCGAGAAGCATCAGTCAGAACCACTGGTACTGTCCTGTCTTCAGTTCGAAGATTCTATCCATTTATGAATCGTTCAAGATGTTTGTCATCAAGCTCACATTTATTTTTTTTTCTCCGTTTCTATTCAGGGTGTGACTCTCAAACTAAACGAGAAACAGAAGTGCATGGTGGCAAGAATATTACACGGAGGGATGATCCACAGGCAAGGTTTGTGATGCTTGACTTAGACTTTAGATTTAAAGGTATTGGACAGATGTGTTTTATCCACTAAGAAAAAAAGGCAGAGGATAATCTGTAGTACATCCACGTAGGTTCCTTACATGAAGGAGATGAAATTGCTGAGATTAACGGTAGAAGTGTTGCCAATCAGAGTGTGGACCAACTGCAAAAGATTCTGGTTAGTATTTCTCCTAAAGCTGCCAGCGATATAAGGATGATCCATGCATGTACAGCTGTTCTTAGGAACGGTACGCTCTTAATATATAATATTATTATTATTATTATCACCGCAGAAAGATACAGAGGGCACCGTCACTTTGAAAATCATCCCGAATCAGCAAAGTCGCTTCATGGTTTGTGAGGTGAGCAGAACTCTACACTGCTTCTATTTTGAGTCATTTGTTTGTCTTTATGTTCGTATGTTTTTAACTTTACTCCTTTAGGTGAGAAATAAGCTCTATTCAAGTAAAAGGTTGTTGTTGTTTAATTTTATTTTTATTACACTGTAAAAAAAAAAAAATAGCAAGTGAAAATATCTTGAATATTGTCAAATTTATCTTGTATTTCCTAATATAAGAAACTATTTACAGATATCTGACTCATTTCAAGCTTGAAATAGTCTTGTTCTATTGGCAGATAATTATTTGTAATTGTAAGTATTTATTTCTAGAAAGAAACCGAATTATCTGCCGATAGAAATAAGAAAGCTTGAAATCCAATAATATGAAATATTTTGCAGTGGGGGCGCACGGTGGCTTAGTGGTTAGCACGTCCTCCAGGGTCGGGGGTTCGATTCCCACCGTGGCCCTGTGTGTGCGGAGTTTGCGTGTTCTCTCCGTGCTGCGGGGGTTTCCTCCGGGTACTCCGGTTTCCTCCCCCAGTCCAAAGACATGCATGGTAGGCTGATCGGCGTGTCCAAATTGTCCGTAGTGTATGAATGGGTGTGTGAGTGTGTATGTGAGTGTGCGATGGATTGGCACCCTGTCCAGGGTGAACCCCGCCTTGTGCCCGATGCTCCCTGGGATAGGCTCCAGGTTCCCCGTGACCCTGAAAAGGATAAGCGCTATAGAAGATGGATGGATGGATGGATGGATTTAGCAGTGGATGATGATGATGATTTTACATTTATGTTTAAATTCTATTAACTTTATAACATTTGAAAGAAACTGCTTTCAAACACATGGTTTGTTCTTCATTAGGGGACTCCTGTAATCCTGTCAATCAGGTGACTGTATTTAGTCATTTAGATACCAGTAGTGGCTAACCATAGAAAATCCCACTTCCTCATTAAACACTATACTGCCTTTTTTTTTTTTTGTAATTGCTAACAAAGCTTTCAATTCTGATTTCATTTAATAAAAAAAACAAAAAACTCTTCTCATGATTAGCACAACAGGGCTGTTTCACTGCGTTGACACACAGTGCATTCCGTGGACACCGTTAAAGGAATTTCAGAATTTATTTCTCATTCGAGGTCAGTCGTTTGGAAAACGCCCCACTCCTGCCCTCGCTGTCCTAGCTCCAGTGACTTTACAGTGACACCCTAAACCCGTCTGTCCTCCTCCGGCACTTTGTTCTCCGAAGGATGCGTAGAGGGCACTCATGAGCAAGTGTTAGAAATGATCTGTTTTTCGTTTTGGTTTGTCCTGAACAGAAACATTTACGTTCCTGCTCTAGAGCTCCACGCGCCTTCCGGTTTAGTTGGAAGAACGAAATAAAAGAACGCTTCTTTACATATGAAAGCCTTCTCCGCTCATAGGAAGACTATGGTATAAATGGAAAAAAGCAACACTGCATTTAACCAGAAACTTCTACTTTGCACTGTGATTTTCTGCTTGCAAAATCGTACGGAAAATAATTTCTTCATAGATTATCCTGCCGTCGCTCCATCTCTGAAAACTCAGCTATAGCGGCTCTCTATCCTCGTATTGTCCTGTAGCCGGGCGTACAGGAAGCGGCAAATTCTGCACAGGAAGAAAGGCCTGAAACACTGGAATGAAAAACAGCACATTCTTTTGAAATAACGTCTTCACTCTAGAGCATTTTAGAGCAGTGGTCACCAACGCTGTTCCTGGAGATCTACCGTCCTGAAGACTTTAGCTACAAGCATAATCGTTCCCGTCTGATCATCTAATCACTGCCTTGAGAAGTTCTTGATCAACTAAATTTTAGACTTTGGTTGGAGACGGAACCCGTATGAAGTTAGATCTCAAGGAAGAGGGTTGCTGAACACTGCTTTAGAGTCATTTGGTTTGCGCGTTTTCTAATATATTTGTTAAATTTTTGCTTTTCGTACCCTGTAACATTTCTAATCCCTGCTCATGTGCACTCAGTGTGAAGCCAAGAATGAGAAATGGGACACATCAGACAGTCCCGCAAAACCACGAGTGCACCAATTACAAAGTCAGGAGTGTGATATCCCAAATAACGTCACAGCTGCCAAATGGTTGGTAAAAACGCTGGAACAAACCTTAAACATTACAGAGAACTATTTATATCATTCTCATATACCCCCCAAGAATCTTCATTCACTGCTCAAACCACATCAACCATAAAGAACTAAATGTAGCTACAAGCCTTTTTTTAAAATTTTTTAATAAACAAGACTCTGCCATACAACTCCTGTACAAGATCCTCCATGTTCTTCTAGAGTTCCTCCACTCCACTCCATCCTCATCAAACCATGTCTTCCTGGAGCTCGCTTTGTGCACAGGTGCATTGTCGTTCTGGAACAGTGTTTGGGATTCTCAGTTCTTAGGGAAATTGTGACGCTACAGCGTACATGGACGTTCTGTACGATCGAGTGCTTCAATATTTCGCGCCAGCAGTTTGGATACGAAGCACGTATGGGCGTGAAGATCAGGTGTCCACAAACTTTTGGCCGTATAGTGTATACGAACGTAGTGTAGAACAGTCCTAACAGTCCTAACAAGGCCATTATGAGCTTTTATGTTTCCACGTCACTCATGTTTACTAGTCATTAAAGGTGCTCAGATGTTTAGGGACTGACCACAAGATCGGTGTCGAGTCACTGAGCACAACCACGGCGAGTGGGTTTAATAATCTATTGTTTGTCTTACTCTAGATGTACATGAGGGCTCAGTTCGACTACGACCCTGCCAAGGACGAGCTCATCCCATGCAAAGAGGCCGGCCTTAAATTCAAAACCGGTGACATAATCAAGATCATCAACAAGAAGGATCCGAACTGGTGGCAGGGCAGGGTGGACAATTCAGGCAAAGACTTCGCCGGGCTCATACCGTCCCCAGAACTTCAGGAATGGTACGGGTGTTATAACGTCACTGCAATTTAAATTAGATTTCAATTCAATTAGAATGATATATCAACTTGAATGTAAATTGATATTTGACGTTATTCATGATTCCTGAAGTAATTATTCTGCTTTTTTTTTTATGCTTTTATCTTTTCCCAGGCGTGTGGCTAGCAAAAGTAAGCGCAGCGATGAAGCCAGTCCGTCATGTAGTCCTTTTGGCAAAAAGAAGAAATGCAAAGACAAGTATCTGGCGAAACACAGTTCTAGTAAGTATCACATCAACCTTTTATAAGGATTTCTAACACATTTATGAATCTTACCTGGACCTTTTTTTTCTTTTCCTCCAGTCTTTGATCAGCTTGATGTCATTTCTTATGAAGAGGTTGTGCAGCTCCCTGCATTCAATCGAAAAACGCTGGTACTCATAGGTCAGTACGGGTACGAAGAGGGCACACGTTCCGGAGAACGTAACACCGATGTGTTGTGCGAAACCGCGACGAGCATTAATTCAACCGTGTGCGTCGCACTGATGCGAAGTCATACTTCTGTCTTTTTTTTCTCCTCTGTGTAGGTGCTCCTGGTGTGGGAAGGAGTCACATCAAAAGTTCGCTGCTGACCAAATACCCAGAAAAGTTCGACTACCCCGCACCTCGTAAGTGGTTTATACAGGACGACGTTTTGGCGAGCTGTAACAGTAAAGGTGCAAACCTTTTTGCTTGACGTCGCGATCCGATTTGCTCTCCGTACTTCCGTTCCGCTCGGACAAAAAGAGGTCTGTTTTTGGAGATGGTCAGCAAACACGTGACGACGGTCTCCAAAAAACTCGTTTTGTCCGAGTCGAGATTCTGAAAATCCGTCGGTAGAGAAGTGTGAAATGACAGATAGTACACAGGATCAGGAACAACCACCAAGCTATAGACAAATTAAATGACGTGACATGACATGGCAAGGCCGGAATTCAGGCACAAGTTTGATTGACGTTTCGTTTCGATCACATCTCACACAATGTGATTTTTCAGGTTATTTGGAGGAAGAAAAAAAAAAAAACCTTTATAAGATAGTAAATCTGATCTCTTCTTAATATTTTGTGTTTGATCTGTAAGTGTAAACTTAAACGTACGCGATGTAGAACGAATTGGCTTTTCTCTATATACTGTATCTATCTACACGAGCTAATGTCCCAGAGGTACATCCTTACCGACAGTCTGCTGGTAAATATAATTATCAGCATGGATATACACTGTGTTTATTCTAATTAGTCAAAAATAAAGCATTAATCAACACTTGAATCAGATTTGAGGCGCTGTATAAAGTACTAATAAAACATCTCTTAATTCAACCAGACACGACGAGATCTCCGAGGAAAGACGAAGAAAACGGACAGGAATATTACTTCGTCTCTGACGACGAGATGACCAGATGCATCGTGGGGAACGAGCTCCTGGAGTACGGAAGTTTTCAGGGCAGCATGTTCGGCACCAAGATCGAGACCATCCAGAAGATCCATGAGCAAGACAAGATTGCACTGCTGGATGTAGAACCTCAGGTAGACCCAAACAAAGCGCTTCTTTGAACGAAGGAACGCTGTCCGGTTCAGGGTTTAGTGAAGTGCTTCAAGCGGAGCAAACTTAAGGAACCATTTAAGGTGCTGGAACCTTTTTCTCTCCAAGGCTGTTTTCAGAGATTTTGCACAAGAGCGTGATTGATCACTTTTTGTTTTGAATTGGATTAGTTTCACATTGCAACGATCTTCAAGCTCTAGAAATTCCTGGAACGGTCAAGAGTTTGGTTGTGTATGCGTTGATTACTGGTTCTTATTGACTTTTTTTTCCCCCCAGCACTGTAGGTCAACAGATTTTAGTGGTTTTATTTTAATATGAATACATTTGATCAGTAATGATAGCTGATAAAAATGCTCCACTGAAGTCATACTTTACAGCAAGCTCAATAAACCATTTTATCTGATGTTATACAGCTATATGGAGCAAAAACCACATTCTAGACCCATTTGTTAATCTCTGGGATGAAATATATTCCTTAAAACATGTTTATTTAAACCTGTAATCTTTTTTTTCCCCTCACACACTTAAACACGGTTTTCTTTCAGACGCTGAAACTCCTCAGAACAGCCGAGTTCGCTCCCCTCGTCGTGTTCATAGCACCAACCAACACGGGCAATCAGGTCAGCTGCATCTCCATTCCCAATGTTTTCTATTCATCCGGTACCAAAATTTCACTTTAAATCTTTTTTTACACATTCAATACCTTTTTAAATCGATGCATGAACACCCCAACGATGTAAAAAATCGAACAGATATCATTGTTAATCTGTCACAATAACCCGCTTTCTATCTCCACGCCACAGTCGGAAGCACTGCAAGCCATCCAGAAGGAATCGGACACCATTTTCAGCACCTACCGCCATTTCTTCGACGTGATCCTGGTCAACAACGACGTGGACGAGTGTGTGAAAGGTGTGGAAGAAGCCTTGGAGCGCGCCTCCTCCAGCCCACAGTGGGTTCCTGTGTCCTGGGTCTACTGATGCCCACACGTTGATCCCATCACCTTCACGTCAAATAAAGAACCCGCACTAGTGTACATCAGGTGCAATACCAAGTCACAAGACTAAGCTCACGTTGTCCGTCGGTTCAAGCTGCTAACCCCGGCTAAGGTGTATTTATAAATGTTTGTTTTATTAAAAGCAATAAGTTAGAGATTTTCCTTTCAGATATGAATCAGATACGAGTTATAAAAAAAATGAATAAAAATAAGCACTACACAGTGCCAGTAAACATCAGGTACGTGGTGCAGGACAAACGATGCAAAACGGACCACTACTGTGATAAACACCACGCTGTTCGCTCTCGAACGTGGTCTCAGTGTTCTGGTGTATTACCGTAATACCACGGAACCCCAACACGTTTACATGTGCCGTATTAAATGGGGGGGGGGAATAAAAACAAAATAAAACAGGGAAACGACGTCAAGCAGTTGGTGGTGACTTTTCAGTGTCTGTCGTTCTGGATGTAGATCATGATGGTGTTGCACTTTCGAAATTGACTGAATAAAATATCCAACACTGAAAACCTGGAGTGTGTGATACTACATCGAACATCTTGGGAGTCACAGATGACAAAAGTACACGCATATAGAAAAAACAAAAATTCTTATTTGATCCAACTCTTCTGCTTCAGGATTACAAGTTGATCCTCTGTTATATACATAATACAAAATAAATGCACATTCGTTAACGTACAAATAAAGGCAGAAGACTTGACTTTCACATAAAAAAAAAATGAGAAAAGGTGAAGAGGGAAAAAAAAAAACTTTCATACACAGCTTTAAAAAAAAAAAAAAATTCTTAGCTTTGAAAGCTGCAAGCCATGTGTCAATATTCACGGTGACATTTTAATCAACAAATGATGACGATGATGGGATGGTGAATCATTTTCAGAATAAAACTGAATTCCAGAACATGATTTGCCTGCAGAGATTTCAGGTCTGCTCTGCCACACACACACACACACACACACACACACACACACACACACACACACACTTACACTCACTCTCTCACTGTGCATGCTTCTAAAGAGGCTAACTGGAGATCTTTAAAATCAGTCACTTGTTTGACGGCAGCGAAAGACCGGCCGAGGAAGGGAAGCAGGAGCAGGGCCGAGTTTATGGCTGATCCCCGGTGGTCACGTCACCTTGTCCTGACTTGGTGAGCTTTAACAGTCTGTTAGATCGGATCAGATTTTCAGTCCGAATCAGCCTCTTTCACCTTCTTTTTCTTCTTCTTCTTTTTGGCGCTTTCTGTGACCTGCGGATGGGTTCGAACAACGGATATTAAAATGCGACGTCGTGCAAGTCAGTCGAGCTCTTCAACACGGCAGCCAATAGCGTTTGAGATTTGCCACACCCCAACCAATCTAAACAAACCTGTCGGAGTTTACCGAGCTAACGGCGAAGAGATTCCTTTTAGTGACGGAGAATGCCAATTGGATTATGAAAGACTGAGGAAGAGACGTCTCATACCAAAAGGCTTCAAAACTCTTATGCAATATACACAAATAAGTTTTGATCGTTTTCCTGGACACGATTAAGTATAAGATCAAAACGAAGATAATCGCATCAGTGTCCAGAACACGAAGGGACAGGTACAAATACCTCAGAACACCCATTTCAAACCGTCCGGACATCAGTAGTGCTCACCTCTCCTTCCCCTTCTGCCGCTGCGTCCTCGGTGGCTTCTGCTGCTTCCGATACCTCCTCAGCCAGCTTCATTTTCTTTTCTTTCTTCTTTTTCTTCTTCTCTTTCTTGACCTCGTCCGTCTTTGGGGTCGAGGGCACGGCTTCGCCCTCGCTTCCGCTCTCATCGCGTTTCCTCTGCACGCAGAAGATTAGCAGAAAATTCAATTCCAAACATAAGCTTAAAACAAAAAAAAAAACAAAAAATACACGACTAAAACAACAAGCTAGTAGGAAGCTGACAGTTCACCTTTGCTCCTGCCTGAACAGCGTCACCATCTTCAGCAGCTGCTTCTACCTTTACTTTGGGTTTACTGCTGGAAAAAAAAGTATCACGTGGTCAGAATGGCATAAAACGGACAGAAACTGTATGATACGGCGAATCAGACGGGCGCGCACACACGCGCGCGCGCTTAAACCAGTCTGAAGATCCATTTTAGCCATGTCCACAAAACCCACGGGCCTGTCATACATACTGCAGACAGAGTTCACGCGAGTTCTGCGTGTTCATGTAGCAGACAGACTCCCTCTAGAGTCACCGCAGGCTAAAAAGGGATAACAGTCTGCACAAACTGATGTAGAGACACCTCCAAAACGAGTGGAACCCTCGTGCACCACAAACCGAGGACGACCGCCGGACACACGGTCTCAGGGTGCCAATAATTCTGGAGCTGACTCTACAAGCACGGCATTCAGCACCGAGGTTAAACACAGCCCCAAGGAGAACGATGTGTACCTGTAGTCCACGTAACCCTCCTTCCAGTCGGCCGGAGTGCTCCCGTTCGGCTTGCCGCGTTTATCTAGAAGGCCTTTCTGGATCATCATTTTCTTCTGACTGGCCTGAAAAGACACGTGCGAAATTTGCAACATCCTTTAAACAGAAGTTAGAACGTACAGAACGAGAGGTTTTAACGCACGTTTACGAATAAATATAACACGTCGCTGGTTGGCCTTACCTTTGGACCCAAGCCCCATTTGCGTGGGTACGTGTCTCTTTCCATGATGACCCTCTTGATCTTAGCCACGACGCCGTGGTCGCACGTAGAGATGACCGCCGTCGTCATCAGTGCTACAGCTACAAAAACAAACATGCTTTCTTCTTTAAAAACCATTCATTTCCATTTAAGGAGGATCAGAATTAAAAACCAGAACCATCAGTCTCGGGTGATAGATACCAGGTCATCTTTGCACAGAGTGCTAATGCTGTCTATATATATCATCATGTGGTTTGGATTAAAGACCTCATCTACAAAGGGCAGGGTAAAAACACAGGTTAAAAAAAATGCTATTGGTGTAAACGAGAATATCGCCACCAGCTCAAATTAGCATGCCAGTCCAGTAGGTGGCGATAGTACACCCGAGGGTTATGTAAAACGCCTCAAGGATAACATTAAGAGCTGCAAATGGAGCAGTAGAGATGGTGAAACACCAACACGGCCAAAGGTTCGTTATTTACTCATCACTTAATCATGGTCAGGCTTGATTTCATAATACTACTTAAAAAGTAAACTTATCCAAAAAAAAAAAAAAAAAAGTATCAAATCCATTTGCAGTGCAGTTTGTAGTTCAGGAGTGGTGGAGTTCTTACGACCCAAGAGGCCAGGATGTAGAAAGGAAAAAGAATTTACCCATGTGGATGAGGCCTAAGGTTAGAAGTCGAGTAACTACATTTATATGATATTATTACCTGTACAAATGGCTTCTCCTTTAGTCGTGATGACGACGATGTCCTGGTTCAGTTCTATGCCATCTTCATACCGCAGCACACCCGGTAACATGATTTTAGCACCATAGCAAATAGCATTGACCTGATGGCAGAATAAACACGTGTCTCATTTTATATATATATATATTATATATATATATATATATATATACCAGAACCCATAACACACTCGCTTGCACTGCAAACAGAACGGAAAGGCAAGAACACACACCGCGCTGTCCTTCATGACGATCCTCTTGTGGCTGATGAGCAGCTTCTCCAGAGGGAAGATGACTCTTCTCAGGTAGGTCTCATCCTTGTTGTGATCAAACTGCCACTGAGCGTCTAATACGTCGTGCATGGTCACCATGCAGTCCTGCCAGATATTAATTCATTAATTCATGAGCACACATCACATCTCACACTTGAATAAGAATAGAGACTGTTGGGGGAAGATGTAGTAAAGCTGCACCACAAGCACAACTCATCATCTGCTCATCTTCAGCCAGCTGATGTACCAAAGATTAATTAACAGGACTGGGGGAAGAAGCCCAGAACTGAACTCAACACTTTGGTCAGGTGCACAGTGAACCTGAATCAATACCGCACAATAAGAGACGTACCATCTCGCCCAACACTCCAGACCGAACCCTCCTGAGCTCCTGCATCTGACCTCCAACTCCCAGCAGCAGCCCCAGATGAACACACAGCGTTCTGATGTACGTCCCTGCCTCGCAGCTTACCCAGAAAATACCTGCAGTAGGCAAAAAAAAACACTCTTCAGAAGCCGTTCAGAGTTTCCCCATTCACGTCGGGAAAAGTCTAACGTCGGACAAGCCATCAGACTTGGGTGATAGATAGGAGGTCATCTTTGCACCAAAAATAAAAATGCTACTGCAATCTATATGACATCATATGGCTTTATTTCATACAAAACACTTAAAGCAGTGAACTTAAAAGATAGCTAAAGCTTACCGAGTCTTTTCTCCGGGTCGTATTCGATGAGCTTGCTCTCGTAGATGGTCCTGACTCGTAGCTGTCGCTTCACTGCGGCGATGAGAGGAGGCCTCTGGAACAGCGCTCCGGTGAGACACTCCAGAGTCTACACGGGAGAACCACATACACCAATTTAAACTACGTGATTTTCCACGACTGAGCAGAAATAAATAGATGGATTTGCAATACGAGATCAGCCCCATTAAGTCTTCCTTGGTGAATCCTGGCTCTCCAAACCCGCACGTCCTCCAGCATCAGCTACGACAGCAGAACGCTGAAGCAGCGACGAGAAGCCCGGCGGAGAGGAGCGCCTGGAGACACTCAGAGAATGGATAAACGGGTTCATCATTTCACGTCGACCCCCTTATAAACACGTACGAACACTTACCCTCGCGAGCTGATGTTCGTTCTCTATCGCATTGTGCAGCCGTACTATGCCCACGTACTCTTTGCCTGAAACACACGGCATAAGAGTACTGAGGAAAGGCCACTGGTTTTACTGAGCGAGGTCATGCTCACAGAATCAAGCAAGCTTCTAAAAAATAAATACGTTTTGTTTTTTTTTAAAAAAAAGAGCTGTCTGGACTTGTTCCACACCAGACACCTTCACTATTACTGAAGGTTCAGTTCTCCGCAATCCAAAGCGAGTGCACAGAAAAATCCGACTCACCTGCGCTCTGCTGAGATTTGACTAATCGCGTCGCTCTGTCGATGCACACGATCAGACAGCCCGTGACTTTTGGGTCCAGCGTCCCGCTGTGGCCCGTCTTCTCCACACGCAGGATCCGTTTGATCCACGCGACCACTTCATGAGAGGACGGATTTGCTGGCTTGTCCAAGTTAATAAAACCAGATCTGGACAGAAAATTAAGAAAAGTCGCAACCAAAATTATACCAAAATTTTTTATATATATATATATATATATATATATATATATATATATATATATATATATATATATATATATATATATATACAATTATCAAATTAGCAGCCATCAGTCTTGGGTGATAGATTAGGAGGTCATCTTTGCACAGAGTGCTAATGCTATCTAAATCACATCATGTGGCTTTGCCAAAACCCTGAGGAACACCACGGACAGATGAGTTTACCTGACGTAATCGTTAATGTTCCTCTTCAGGGGATTCGAGCCATGGGGCAGGGGTGTGTAGTGCGCTGTCCTGATGTTCAGCTTATCAAAATTCTAGACAGAAATACAACCAGACAAGAAACAAAAATAATGACAATTCTGCCTTCAGAATATAAATCACACTTCAAAGTGACTTCAACCAGCATTTTAAAACGGAGGCTTTTAGACGCATGTGATCAGATGTGTTCGCTCATCTTTGACGAGGCCAGTCTGGTCTATCTGCACCTGATGACCTGAACCTCCAGCCTACTGAAACAGCAGAACACTGGACGAACAAGGCCACCAGAACCCCACGGTCCAGAACGGACCGAAGGAGCCGCAGAGGGTCTGGACCAGCCGCGCTCAGAGAATGGATGAACACTTTCATCATACGACATGCCGAATCAACCTGTGCGGAGACAAAACACGTTCAAAGTGAGGTTTACCTTGAGCAGCAAAGGCCACTGGGATGTGTCAAGTTTGGCAACCTTGGATTCAGGCTTGATGAGGAAATCTCCCGTTTCTTGGATTTCCTGTAAAAAAAAAAATGTAAAAAACAGCCACTTATTAACGCGAAAAAAAAAACAAACAAACACTGAGGTCCATACTGAAGTGACATAAAACCGGGACTGTTTTTATGCCGAAACGTCTGCAGGACAGGGATTGAGCGACTATATATTTCGACCCCTACAGAAGGAACCCCACCGCTAAAGGTGGGAACTTCAGGAGGTAGTAAAGAAGTCTGATCACTTCAGATTGGACCACGGCCAGACCTCTCAACCGTATAACCGATTCAAATCGAGAATTATAATTACCCCGACTTCGTCATCTGAAATCTTCGCTTTCTTCTTCTTCTCTTTCTTAGCAGAAGAGACTGAGGAGAAAAGGAGGACATGTTTAACATCACAATGCCACAGCAAGTTTACCATCCTACAGTTCAGAAAGCAGGACAGTTTTAAAAGCTTTCCCAAAAATAAATTCATGGGTTTAAAATGATCCAGGATTTAAAAAAATCAGCTTCATCAGAATGAAGCAGTAACAGTTAAGCGTCCAGGCCAAGATGGGCGCAAACACGTGGCTCACACAAGCACCACGTGGTGCACAGAAAACCTTTTTTGTGTGTTCTTAAGTCAATTTTTTTTTCTTTCAACACCATTTTATAAAATTAAAGAAGAGACCCTTAATACTATGCAAATGTAGGTGTTTTTTTTTATTTATTCACTGACCATCCGTGAACAAAGTTCCAATACGTAAATCGAACTTAGCAAACTTTAAAAGAAAAATCAAATAGCAAACACACACTTCATGTGAAGTTATACTTCCAAAACTTTGAAATGAGCTTCCTGACATATTAAAAGGCTTACATTTGTAAAAAACTTTTAATTTAAGTCAAGCCATAAACCTATCCACCAATGCAAAAACACGAGTATGTATAATACGGTTCTATTATAAAAATAATAGCGGCGTTTTTATTTTCAAACACTAAAAACTGGTATATTTTCATTATTCAATGAATTTCTGCTGAAATACATGTATATTGGTTTATATAAATCCTTTTGAAGGATAATGGACTTCTCACGCGCCATGCCGCTGCTTGCCTTATATTCAGCACATCATGCTTCGATTAATATTTATAAAAAAAATACACGAAACATGACCCGCATATTACACTGATACAAATCCTATGCTGCTTTTCTTTTAAAAAGGCAATAAAATAGTCGTAACACCATAAAAGAGAGTTTTAAAAAGACCACGTACATTCACAGTCCGCCATCTTCCGTCTTGTGCGCCTGCGAGGAACACGTGGGAGTGTCTGCGCATGTCTGAAACGCCGCATCGCGGTCACTCTCGCGAGGTTTTGACGTCTCGCGTTGTTTTGTAGTCTCGCGATGAAACGGTTGGAGAGCCTGGGGCGCCATGTTTGTTAGCTTGAAAGTAATTCAATATGAATTCCAGTTTGTTTTGAATTATATACACGTCACATTAAATAAAAATACTTTCTCCCCGCTATGGTGTATTTAATGTATTAATTTGTAAACGTTTTCTTTTTTTTTTTTTCAAATTTAAAGATTTGCCTTTTTAAAACATAAAATTCTATATTACAGGGTTACAGTTGTGAGAAAAATCAGACCCCTGTGATACAACTCTTACAGGCCACACTAGCATTCAGCAATCATTATTTTATTATTAATCATTATTAGAAGTTATCTGCTTAATAAGATTTCAGCTATTTAAGTCTACGCTGTTCGCCGAGCAGCATACTGCTGAAATCTGGTAGATAGGTATTAACCCTGTGAAGCCTGACATCAAATTCTCTCTCTTTTTTTTTTTTATTGAAGTGTTTATTGGACCCTTTGACAAAATAAAAACAAAATAAAAATATAATTTTCCTATATGATTTTTCTTTTGTATCATTTTTGATTCATCAGGCATTTATGGCAATTTATTGATCACAACAATGTTTATTTTAGAAACACAAACATATTGTTCATTGCATTTGGAACATTGGAGCATTTCAGTTTTTTGTTTTATTTAATTATTTATTTAAAAAAAGAATGACAGGAACGTTTTTACAACCTTTTTATTTCACCTTGTGATAGGCAAAAAAAAAAAAAAAAAAAAAGGTTCTATCCATGTTCAGGCAAAGATGGACTTTACATTTCCCATTGTAGACACGTAGAAAGTGCAGTGCTTGCATCTCTGTCAGGTTTCCCATGTTGGGAAATGACCAATGCCATCCGTTTTCACATCAGGAAGCACACTGGAGTTAGGCCTTTCACGGGGGGGGGGGGGGGGGTTGCATCCGGTTCTGGAGAGGATAGTGGTCTGCCACACTTGATTTTGCCCTTTCCTGCACTTGTGAGAGAAGTGCCAACAGAAGTCTGAAACCTTTGCAAGGTCATGCGTTTCATCCAGAATGCGTTGGAGCATGCGTTGCTCCAGTTGCTTCTATAGAGGTTCCACGCATTGATGACTGCCACTGTGACAGAATGCCACCAAATGTACATATGCCATCTTCGGGTTTGAAGCTGAACTTGTAAAGTGCACGCAGCATATGGGGCGGCTGTGGATCACGTGGTAGAGCGGGTTGTCACTAATCGTAGTGTTGGCGGTTCGATTCCCGGCCCGCGTGACTCCACATGCCGAAGTGTCCTTGGGCAAGACACTGAACCCCAAGTTGCTCCCGATGGCAAGTTAGCGCCTTGCATGGCAGCTCTGCTACCATTGGTGTGTGAATGGGTGAATGAGACACAGTGTAAAGCGCTTTGGATAAAAGCGCTATATAAGTGCGCCATTTACCATTTATATCGAGGAAGTCAACACCTCCCATGAACTTGTATGTTTCAACAATGGCTGGTCTGAGAACCATTATGTGTGTTTTGGAGTTTCGATCCCAGCGTTTCACATTTCCCATTGGTTCGATGCCAATGAAAGAAGAAAGTAGGTTTACAGATTTGTTGTCAATCCATCTTACAGTTATGTTGTTGTCTTGGTTTATTCTGAAATCCATTGACTCTTCCCTTTGTCTTCAAATCTTTTTCCTCCAGCTTGTTGCAGTCTTTTACCCTGTTCATTCGGACTGTGCCTATGTAGTGGATTCCTCTTTGTTGTAGGTGTTCCACCAGTGGAACTGATGTAGAATAGTTGTCTGCAAAGACCTTATAATATTTTTTTTTTTCCTGCTGGATGTCATTTTCAGGACATCTCCACCAACACCAACATCAGATCTCTCTTTGTCTGGATTTTCTGCACCTTGACAAACATCAAAATCATAAAGAAAGCTACTTTATCTAACTCATCCTCACATCTTGAACCCCCATTTGTGAGGTTTTGCTGGCATATATTCATGTAGATTAGATTTTCCCTTGAATGGCAGCATCATTTCATCAACTGCATGACATTCTTCAGGAAGTATGCAAAGAAATTGTTCTCGTAGCTTTTGTAACCATGGCCAGAGTTTCCGTAGTTTATCTTTCTTTGCATCATCGGACACATTGAGGTTGTCCTGAAAGTGAATCAGTGTCAACAATTTCAGAAATCGATCTCAAGATATTACATCACAAACTGTGGGAAGACTTTGTCTTCATCTCCCAATAGGCTCGTACTAATCCCACGTGCATGTGCAGACCTGCTCAATATCTTTGTCAGTCGTGTTCACTGACTTTGCCTGTTTCTGTACACTGTACAAGTTTGTTTGTTCTGCAATTTCCTGTAGCATTTCATCAGTAAAAAACTGTTTGAAATACATGCATGGCGTCCAGTCACACCGGTCTTCAACACATTCATCAAAATCAACAGCTGGAGATTCAAAGTATACTTTTCTCCACCTGTATTCGTTCCTTTTATCTTTGCTAACTGCTTTAGAGAAGATTGGCAAGTGTTTACTCACTTATCAGCACACTTGGTACAGGGTGTGGCCCATCGAGTAGTAAGGCGTCATGACAGTATTAAGGCTGTGTGAAGTTTGTGCTTGAATTGCTGGGAATTAAAGCGATCCAAACTAGTGTATATTACACAAAGTGATTGGTGCCTCCACACCACTTGAGGTATTATGACGGTGGAAGTACAGTACAGTGAAGTGCAGTACATCCTGGGCCTGGGAGAATTGGTTTCAGGCACAGGAATGTCACAATAAGCTCTATAATAATCACTCCCAACTGTGACAAGGAGATAAAGCCCTAGTGTTACTCCTCATGTTATTTTTACCTCAAAATTAAGTGCCATGGTGCAAAGGCACTTAGAGAACTGTGAAACCTACACTTACTACCTCAATATCCTCAAACAAGTGGTGAGAGAGAGACAGGCAAAAGAAGTGGTGAGCGGCGGGGTGTAAAATACATTGGAACCTGTTTGATTACACAGTAATGCTAAATAAATGCTCATCACATTCAAATACGCAGTCTGTACTTATTTCTACTTCATTTTGTAAATTTCTATAAAATTGAAAATAAGTCAGTAGACATAAAAATAATAACAATAATAAAAATCATTACTGTAAAATATTTATTTTAAAAAAAATTAAAACAGATTGTTTTTATAACATCTTAATTACTGTAATTTGGCATTTGATGTTTATTACAATAAAAATCGATATAATAACAATGATCTATTACTGGAAGGTTAATTACCGTAATATTTTTTGGATTGTATATCAGTTTACCGCTTGGGAAAGTACTGTAAAATAATAATAATAACTGTCCGTTTTTCTGGAAGCTTGATTACCGTAACATCTTACAGGTTCTCTACGTCCAGTCTCCACACAGTAATTTACTGTATTGTCTTTTGACCGCTTTTTAAAATGTTCTCCGAGCACAATTGTGTAATACATTTATTTGCATGTTTCGCTCATAAAAGACTATAATCCATGAACATAAACCACCGTGTGTTGGTGCAACCCTTTCTACATTAAAACATCTACATTCTCAATTGAAAGCATAACCATGATCACCGAATACTATCATTGTCAAAGTGCTAGAATTTCTCTTCCTTGTATCTCCCAGCCTCATTTCCGCATTTCTCTGTGTATATTCTTCAAACATATCTTTAATAAAAATGGCAGTACCACCAGAATGATTCCTTGCTTGTGGTGATGAGGATCTCCTCAGAACTCAGAAGTCTTTACACTTTAACTTCGAACCTTGAACGTGAACTGATGAGCTTCACAGATTTCAGCAATTCTGCAGGTCTGGGTTTTTGCTAGTCTACAGCGATGTAGCTTGTTCTTTGCTGTTCCAGCGCTGGTCAGCTGATGATCAAGCCTGAAGGCCCAGGGAGCGAGCTGTGTTGAGAACATCATCTCTGGTCAGATAGCAGCCACAGAGCTGACGAAATCCTGTGAAGGATTCTCTACCATGCAGCACTCGCCAGTTATCGATGAAGAGAACCTTAACAGACAGAACGTAACAATAAAACTGAGCACTTTCTCATCATAATACAGTGGATAATAGATGTTTACTGTCTATAGGTTAAAGAATAGTGTCCAGGTTTTTTCAGGTTCTGTTACCTTGCCCGGTTTGAGTTTGACCCACAGCTCGTTCTCGGGTTTCCTGAGCTCGTCAGTGAGATGTCTGTGTGCCGCATACCAGCGCTCTACGACGTTGTGAGGAACTGTGTTTATCACGGCACGGTCGTAGTTGTTATACCTAAGTAACATCGATAACAAATGCAATATAACAAAAATTAGGTTACAGTCAGACAGCTCCCTGACGCTCAAACGTGTTTTTGAATCCTGCGTTCTTCTCTATACCGAGTAGAGTCTCATATCTGCAGCTATCCACTTCCTAATCGCTCTAGTGATTCCTTTAACCTGGTTGAATCAGCCAGGGTTTGTTATTTATTTATTTATTTATTTATTTATTTTAATTAACCCTCCCATACTCTCTCCAGCTTGAAGATCAAGAGGACAGTGGTGTGCTTATTATATAAACAGACTCTTGTTATGTACTTAAGTGGTATCGAATGACACCGTATGACATGTCATGTCACGTAAGAATAGGACTGCTCTTATACCTCATCATGTAGACTTCATTGTTCCAGGGGTAGACGCTGAGAACCGGGCCGATGCCGATCATGTGGTTGAACTGGGTGCCAAGGTTCTCGATATACTCGTGTTTGATGGGGACACGTGAGAGAAGCTCGAAGTTTTCAAGAGATTGCTCGAGCACTCTGTTCGCGGAGTAGAAGCCGTCCACTAACAGAGTCCTGCCGCCTGTCCCCTCGTGCCTCAGGCAGTGGAAGACCTGAATCCTGCCGTACAGCCAGGCGGAGGAAAAGTGTGGGACATTGGAATAAGATATGGGCAGAAAAACAGAACAGAAACAAATATTTCAGTATAGTAGCCATATAATCATGATGTTCAGGCATATTTAAATATTGCACGGTTTATTTATTATTTTTTTTATATGGTCAGAAAAGCTTTCATGACAACATTCTGGGCCTAAACAGTTTAATTGTATAGAAATAAACATTTTACTATAAGCGAATGACTACATCTTCTATCAAAAAGACCAGAACTGCAGCAGAGAAGTGGTGGTTTAGCGTGGGTCTGCACTGGGCCGGTGGTGGGGGTGCTGGGGGTGGTGGGTTCTCGATCCTTTTTTCTCCCTCTCTCTCTGAGCAGTGTGCCGAGCAAGTGTGTATGTGACCACGAGTAAAGCAAAGCCAAAGCTAAGAAGAAATCCACAAGTGATCTTGAAAGACGTAGTGTTATTAGTTTTTTTTTTGTTTTTTTTTTAACTGCATTACGGTGCATATTGCATGAACCCAAATACAAAAAGCTCTCATGCGCTCTTACCATGGGTCTCCCGTGTACTCTACTGAAGCTTTCACACCTACTTATCCGGTTGTCGAGTTTGGTTTCTTTTGTTTTCACACTCCATGTAATTAAACTAGACAAAAAACAAAACAAAAATTAAATAAAATAAAAAGTTGGCTGAGGTGCATGTAGGGCTGATAAAGAATGCGTAAAGCTCCTTCCTTCAATCAGTGGGCAGGTATGAAAGTTTCAGAAATGATAAATATCACAAAAGGACGAAGGAACACGTAGCCATGCTCGATATATTACTTCATAATCGTATAACTATAAAATCCAGAACCCATCACAGCAGTGTCAGCGCTTCAGCTCTGTCCTTCGGCTCAGATTCGCAGCTCACGTCTGCAAAAATAAACGGTGCAACCCAAAACACGCTGCACGTTCGAATCGTTTCCTGCATTCGGGTTAAATCGGAATTCAAACCGCTTTCTCACCGCAATCAAACTGTGCTAGAATTTGCTTGGGACCGGACCGATACCACCGGTCTTGGACAGGTTGTTTTGGTCCGCACCCGACTGCGATTGCTGCGTTCTCACCTGCATAAAGAGGAAAACGCACCAGGGTTCGATTCACTGCATCCGTGTATTCAGTCTACTGCACTTCAATGAGGAGTTCAAGCCCCCAGATCGCAGTTATGCGACAGAGACGTGACCGGTCCCGTGTAGCACCGACGAAGCGAAGCGAAGCATACAGCAGGAAGATTAAACTAATCCGGAGGTGGCAGAGGGGAACTGAAACAAAGCCATGATTTCATTTCTATAGTCATGTTCTTACTTCCTCAGCACTTTCCACAGATACAGAAGAAGAAGGCTCTCCATCTTTTGTCACGTTGGAAGGTCCTGTAAGGTGAGCATGAACCGGGGCCAGGCTACAGAAGCTCACGGAGTCAAATCAAGATTTTTTTTTTTTTTGCATACGCACCCACTAGGCTCTTGGAAGTAAGCGGTATCTGTGTGGCGGTCCAGGGCCAGTTTTGTGTACGCTGTGTCACCTCGGGAAAAATCGGAGGTAAAACTCCACATTCGGCCGTATATCGTCTCTCTGGAAACACAAGAGTAGTTCTGGTCAGGGTACAAGCACAGGAATGTGTGTAGGTCATTTTGCGATTTGAAATGTGAGGAAGCACTGCTAAACATTTGAACCCTTGTGGACATTTTTGTCTTTTTCAATAATTATTTTTATTTTTATTTTTTTTTAGCATTTTGTCTGTGTTAATGCAAACGGCATAAATTTTCCAAAAGGGTGTGTATTTTTATTGGAATTTTAATATTTCACCCTCATTTGCTTTCATAAATCTATTTTATACTAGGTACACAAAATAGTTCCACTCAGGACCTTAAGGACAAAAACGTCCCCATTGAAACCCATTCAAACTGCAATATTTAATCCCGTGACGTTTAAGCATAAAATCATGCGTATTCTGTCTTAAACGGCTTTTATTTTGTTGACAAGGTTTCAAAACGTTTAATTTATTTTTTTTTAATTCTGAAATGTTTAGTATTTTCTCAGGTTTAGCCTCACGGGGAAAATCCATGCTTTTCCTTTTTTCTGATTCTGTTGTATTATAGAGCGCCGCAGACCGACTGAATACATGATGCAGCTATAATTGTGCGTGTGTGTGGGTGTGTGTGTGGGTATCAGAGTTGTGGTTTGTATGCGTGTACAGAAATTTTATGTGTGTGTGTGTGAACGGTTTGAAAGAAAGAAATGATATTGTACCGGAAATCACAAATCCCACCCCATGCATACGAGTCAAAGAAGGTTCCTGAGCTTTGAAGATTTTTGCATTGTGTAAAGAAACCAGCATTTAAAGGGTTAAAATTCGGGAAATGAATGAATGTTCGTGATTATGATCAGAACTGATACTAGGGGGAAAAAAAATAGAAATCCGTGAAAGTGAAAAGAAATATTAATATTTCTATAGCATTTTTTTGACATGGACATTTTTGTCCTTTATGGACCTGAGTGGTAGCTTGTTGTTTTTTTTGTTTTTGTTTTCAAATCCGACACTGCATAAAAAACATGAATGCATCAAAATTAATGTTGTTAATCACTGACATATCAAAGACTGTAATAATCAAAGAAAAAAAAATCTGCTTAGCATTTAGTATATGGAAAATAATTGCTATTTTTCTTTTTTTCCATATAAAAAAACCCCCAAACATCTGTGGCATTATGTAAACAAACCCCAGCGTTTAAAGGGTTACAATTCTGAAAATGAATGAATGTGTGGTAATTAATTATGATTAGAACTGATGCTGGTAAAAAAAAAAAAAAAAAGTCAGTGAAAGTGGAAAAAAAATATTAATATATAATATTTTTATCACAGGTTTTGAACATGGACATTTTTGTCCTCTATGGACCTACGTGTAAAAAATTTTCATTGACGCACAAGGGTTAAGTTACCAGTTAAGCATGGGCATGACGGTGTGGCAGTTAGAGGTGAATGATATGACAATCGAAGACATTTCTACGATATGCAACAGTATCGCGATAGTCTACAGGTTTGTTAACCAACTACCAGCAAAACAGAAGTATTACGTTTTTTTTCAAAACTATGACAAACTTTTATTTTAACATCAAATCAGCCAGTAGAAAACAATATCAGCATACCTTCGATGTCTCTGAGAAGTGTATCGCGACAATATTTATCATGATCTTGATATGATATCATATCGCCCAGCCCTAATGAAGTACACAGACTGTAAACTAAAGAAGGACCTGGCATCAGAGCTCATTGGTATCAGGTTTGACATCATTTTACATGTAAATGTTATGCTAACTAATAAAACATCTCCGAGTTTCGGTATTAGAGAACGTCTCACCTGATAACGCTAACTCTTTTGGTCACTGTTTCAGTGTCATCGATTGTGGCCGGAACGTCCTCTACAAACGCAATTCCGTACAGTAGGAAGTTGTTCAGAAATGTCTTCAGCTCTTCGTCACAGCTCATGAACTTTTCCCAGCTGACGGAAGGCACTTTGGCGTTTGTGTAAATCTCCGAGTTCCACAGGATGCGTGGTTGTATGGCACTCAATTTCTGGCCCTCGTAGCTGTTCTTTGCCAGCCAGGCCAGGTTGTAGCGTGTAATGTGACCATCAGGCCCTGTGCATCGCAAAATACAGAGTATATTTATTAGCCGTTTTATGTTTACTGTACTTATTTATCAAGCTGGATACAAATGAATGTATTGGCAAAACGCTTCGACAAGAAATGAATGATAAAACTCTACTCTTGACCAATACAACACCGGACGGTCACGCGCCGCAGTATCCGAGTCAACCTTTGCTCTTTTATGATTCACCACACCTGCTTCGATCAAAAGGCGCAGGCTCTATGTTGGTACCTGGAATAATAAAGACTACAGCAGGGGGCGTAGCGTTTTCTTACAAAGCCCCAAGAAACAGCCTTCCAATTAGCCTTCCAATTAGTATTTGTTTTAGTCAAGCGTTTTATTAACAGCTTTTCTTTTAGGTAAAGGTGTAGCTCTGGAGGGTTCATGGTCATAGCGTGTTGTGGTCAACTGGGATGTTTGGATGCGGTCAAGCTCCCAGTGATCCTGACTCCTTCTGACTTCCCGACCTACCCCATCCACGGCTCCAGGCTCACTCACTGAACATGGAGTAACTTCACTCGGATACAACAGACGTAAAGTTAAAACTCGAATGAATTTAGAAATGACCCTGATGTTCATACTCAAGCTCTTTCAACACATGAACAGTGCTTGACTACACAATAAACAGGTATAGAAGAGAAATTATTAAAGATCGCACTATCTGGTGTCACCTAGATCAGAACAGCTTCGCTTTTGAGTCTGGTTCCTCTCGAGGTTTCCTTGCCGCCGTCACATCTGGCTTGCTCCAGAATTCATATCTGGATTTCTGTAAAGCTGCTTTGTGACAACGTCCATTGATAAACATTCGGTATATATGAAAATCCAGCTAGATCCTGTTAGGAAAAATGTTTGTATCCTACATTTCACTCTTGAGTTGACTTCGATGGCGGACACGATACCGTATATTCCCTGTTATGTATTTTTCCTTATTCACCAGTCAAGCCAAAGCACAAACTCACTTCTCTTTCAGTCAAAGTAACAGATAGATGCTCAGCGCAGGATTACTAATTAACCCTAATTTCACGTACACAGTAAGATCTAGAGAATAGCGAATGTAACGATTGCTTCGACGGCAACCTGCTGATGTCTTTTGTAAGAGTCAAAGTTCTTATCTTTCCTATTATGCCTTATCTTTGCTTAGTAAAGATATACCCATCTTTGCATTGGCACAAAGTCAAACATCTGCTGGGAAAATATAAAAGACTGAAACATCTCCAAGAGAAAGAGACTACGATAATAAAGAAATAGCGTGGAGTCTTACACAATAAATCTGGTAAAATAATAATAATAAATAAAAATGAGAGACTGTTATATCTAAGGGAAAAACAGGTTGTCCTGCGTGTCTTGTTTCAATTAAAGAACGTGACCACAGATTAACTCAGCACAGTCACACTGGGATTTACATGTAAGGAAGAGATTCTCCTCGTCCACCCGGGTCTTCGTGGGCCGGATGTTGAGGTCAATGCTGCCGGTGTCTAAGTTGCGCTGGTTGGTTTTGGAGTTGTAGCACGAGGCCGAGCGGCAGTGATCCCTCAGCCACACGTAGTTAAAGTGCATCACGTGACCACCATATTGAAGTTCTGCAGAGTGAAACAAGACGTCACATAACAATGCTCAAAAACAATAGACGGTTAGATATTTATTGACTTAAAATGTCTTTCTACCAAGAGGAACGTGTGAATTAACTGTCCATAACCTCACCTCTGTAGTTCGAGCTGTAATATAAACGATCGGTCTAATATGTTATCGTGTCTGTACTCATTCACAGGGACTTTTACGGCAGATGCTCTGAGCCTAATAATAATAAACAGATTTTTAAAACGTACGTCGTGACGTATAATCACGGAAGGAGTCTCCAGTGTCGGCTCGTTTTGTAACAGTAACGCTACAAGGTTTTAGGTTTTCTCACACGAGAGAATCCACTACAGGGTGGTATGATATCACACCTGCACAGAAGGGATTATTTTGGTAGAACAGCACAACCCAATGTGTGTTATTCTTGGCTAAAAAGTGAGAATTTTAACAAACTTTAATCACTTGGACACCATTCATGTGTGCCAGGCTTTTTCTTTTCTCTTTTTTTTCCTCGCTGTCCAAGTGAAAAACACGTACCAAAGCAGTCGTCTAGCAGCTGCCAGTTACAAGAACCCCCAGGCACTGTGTGTTGGCTTTTTTTGCTTCCAACCATCACAGGCGCACAACCCCAGGCCCGAGACGCAGACCGCACAGACGCTCGCAGCTTCCAAAACTGGATTAAAGCCATGATCTGCAAAACAGTCAATGCAATAATAATACAGTTAAAAATCATTTTACAGGACTGTACTGTAGATAATTAAGGAATTATAATAGTGAATTGGTTTACAGTAAAAAAACAAACATATATATGTATTTGTTTCGACATCTTAAAATTCGTGGATTGTTTCAAGTTCAAATTCAAGCACGGTATAGAAAATATTCATCAAGCGTAATCAATATGTGTAACTAATATCTGGATATGTTCATGAAGTGTATTCAATATGCATAACCAACACTTAGAATTATTACTTAAGCATAACCGAATAAGCAATAGGAGTTAAAAAAGCACAATCCATATGTATAATCAATAGTTAGAAGCATAATCTAAATCCATAGAACAATCTTTGATCCACTATGTTCTGAGTGTGGATTGAGTTGGATGAACTCTGTGTCTTACTGTACAATAATTCTACCAGCCTGTATCTTCCTGCACAGAAGCAGTTAACTTTGAGGCCCGATACAAAGTAACGAGCTAGGATAAGACTTCAAAAAAAAGCGAGTGTGGATCAAGATCAAGGCACACAAGCCTGTGTGAAACCTTTTTTTAAAAAAAAAAAAAAGAAGAAGAAACCATGACCTCATGACATTGTTTTGAGAAAACAATTTTAAGATAACACATAGACATGAATATTTAATTGTGGTAAAGAAGATTGGTCTGTTTTAATGAGAAACTCCAAAACCCCACCTACAACTGACTACGCCGTGGAGAAAGGTATAAAAAGGGCTGCGTGCACACTGTCACACTTTATCGGTTTTCAATAAAGTTTACTTAATTTTTGACATCTACTGTACTAAACTCTCCGTCTCTGAAGTTTTTGACTTAGGATGAAAAGGTTGATTTATCCACGACAGTGGCCAAGCGGACTTGGTCCGGTCCTCGAGCGAGACCTTTAACCTTGCTGGATTGTAAAGTGGCTTTGAAATATTAACATCAGGCAAATGTTTTATTTTCAATGTAGGCTACAGTATATTACAGGAAACAGTAGTTTACTGTAAAATTTTACAGTACTCTGCTGCCAGTACATTACTGTCAGGGTTTTGTTCTTATTTATTTTATTTATTTTTTTATTACAGTGTTCATTTCCTGCTTCTTTCCCAGCAGTTACTAAATATGTTCTAAGATGAGTGACTGCCAAACATGATGTAATGTTTTCATAAATATTCACACATGCATACATAAAACGACTGATGTAGTATGCATCTAAACTGCATCCTGTAATTGCACGATTGCATTTAATGTTTTATTTTTTGCATGAACTCAATGCACAGACATAGTCCAGAAAACAAATGGCATAAAGTATACTCACGGGTGCGTGTTAGAAAGATGGCAGGAATGAACTTCACACTCTCTCTACCACGAAATGACCTTTAATTCACACCTTTCAGGGAAAAAGAACATCCAGCTACAGCTGCGAATATTAATTATTAAACTGAACTCATCTATGACACTGTGTTAAATGACAACAGCTCACTACAGTGCAGTCTCTCTCTCTCTCTCTTTCTTTCTCTCTCTCTCTCTCTCTCTCTCTCACCCCGAGCGCGTACAACAGGAACACGCATGCGCGCCACGTTCACGAGGTTGTGTTGTAAAAAAAAAAATCTTCACTCTCATTGGCTCTTCCGCTCCCTAGGACCGCCCACAAACGACGTCATTGACTGACTGGATCAAGAGCAGCTCCCCAGAAGCCCTCTAGAAGAAAGTGGGTTCTCAAACTCTTTGGGTTTTCAGGGTCTAAAAGCAGGATCTGAACATTTCTGAACATTTAGGGGCCCAAAGTGACCATTTACTCAAGGTTCCCACACCAGCCACAACAATTATATTAGTTTAAACGCAAGAATGAACAGAATTAATACTTCGTTACTGTCATCCTGGATGAGGGAAAACCAGATCCGTAAAACAATATAATATATACTCAAAGAACGAACTTTCTAAACAGGTAAATTATAGCAATGGAATATGCAAATAAATAACACCTTAATAATATATTAAGGTAAAGTATGGTAAAATAGTTTTTACAGAGAAACTCCAAAATGTACCTGCATCATTTTCACTATGACACCTCAAAATATTTTCTTTTCGCGCATGAAAAGGTTTTACTTTATGGCATTTGGCAGACACTCGGTGACTTACAGTTATCTTATGTATACAGCTGAGCAGTTTGAAGGTTAAGGGCCTTGTTCAAGGGCCCCGCAGTGGCAGCTTGGTGTTTGTGGGATTTGAACTCACGACCTTCTAATCAGACCAATATCTTAACCAGGGGTTCCCAAACTTTTCCAGGACAAGGCCATCCAAATTTCATTAATATTTGACTGAGGCCCCCCTTTTGCAAGATGTCTTTAAAACACATTAAAAATACACACTTCTGAATATACACCCCCCCCCCCCTTTTTAAATTAATAATTACATCTTACATCTTTACATTACATTACATTACATTAGGAATTGATTGTGTGTGTGTGTGTGGTTGTCTGAGAGTGAGAATTTATTTTTCACACCAAATTGTTGAGGCCCCCCGGGTGGCCCCCACTTTGAAAACCACTGTCTTAACCAATGAGCTACCACCACCTATCAAAAAATGACCATTAGATCATAAGTCAGGAGTCAGAAGTCCCATCCCAGGGCCAAATGCGGCCCTGGTGTTTCAGACAGATGTTAATTCGGTGCTTAACAGCTTTGTGATCTGTTAAAGTTCAGTTTATTATCGTCATTTATCTTGTAAGGAATTATTCAGGAACTGTAGTAAAACTGATATGAGGTGCACACTATGTAAACAAATGTCTGTAAAATTAAAAGTAATTCTGTGATGGACCGGCGTCCCATCTAGGGTGAATTCTTCCACCTTCTGGGTAGCGTTCCCAGGATAGGTTCAGGATTCACCGTGACCCTGATTAGGAAAAAAAATGAAAATAACTGAAGATGAATTAATTAATTTAAAGCAATTAATAACATAAGTTTAACATATCAAAGATTGCAATATATCTACGGGTAGAATTCTGTATTGTAACAGAATACAGCAAGACTTTCTGCAGCTCTTCTGAGTGTCAGATAGTCTATCTGGCTCTTTGGTGGTAAAGAAGGACCTGGATACAGATACAGGCTAGGTACACTTTGGCATCATCCTGGGACGTCGCCTTAGCAAGTGAGAGGGAGTTTATTCGTAAAGGTAACATAGATAAGAACTCTGTGAAGAGGATTGATTGATAAAACTAATCAGTATGTGTGTGGATTATAACTACAGTCCCGGACATACTACAACCGCCATGTTAGCATTGTCACGTGACCTTTGACGTCATCATAAACACAAAAATCATATTTATTCGGGTATTGTTAAACAAATCCCATTTAATCAAGGTTTAATACTTAAAAAGAGCCGACGCTGTCTTTCACGTTTTTTTCTTATTCTTCTGAGCCGGTCCGCACCAGTCCCGTTGCATCATGGGATTGTTCGACTCTCGTAGTGTGCATCGGTTGCACACTGCAAAATCTCGCCGGAAGCAGTACGGCGTCCGGGTATTTCTCGCCTACATGTAATTCGGACATACTACCACTAGCGCTCTGGCATACTGCTTTTCTCCTACTATATAGTAGGTAAGTATGCGGTTTTGGACGCAGCCGTTGTCTTCTTTCGCTTTGTGCACAGGTGCACTGTCACACTGGAACACGTTCGGGCCTCTTAGTTCTTAGGGAAATTGTACAGTAACGCTACAGCGTACAAAGACATTCTATACAATTGTGTCCTTCCAACTTTGTGGCAACAGTCTGGGGAAGGAACACATATAGTATATGGCAAATGGCATTTATTTTTAAAGAAGGACACCACACACACACACGAAAAGATAATGGCGGCAACACTGCTCTTCAAAACCCTGTGCTGCCCTCTAGCGGTGGAGGGTGGAATGGCGTCTCAGTCCGGGCTGCAGTTATGTAGCAGGAACTGCAGCTGCTCGACATTGAGGAAAGATGGCGACCAGAGTCCTTCAGAGCCTGGGAAAGGGCCTGCACCAGGCTAGCAACGGGTTCCTACCGAAACAGCAGGTGGTATTAACTATCAGGTGAGCCCCATGTTTGAAGTATGAGATGCTAAAAAACACATTGCAGCCCTGAACGAGTTGTCCCTATGTTGCTCAGCGCGTTTTACTCTTTGTTTGTTTACGCTTTAACTCTAGTAGCAGGCTATGCTAATGAACTAGACAGCCGTTTGAATGGTGTGTGTGTGAGTGTTAAAAGCTTAGCTGTGGAGATTTAGAAGAATGTGTCGTGTGCTCATATTTCGGGTATATTTCGTGTCTCATAACGAGAAGTGTTTAGTCTGAAGTGAAGTTGTTAAGGAGGACTGTTTCTGTAAGAGGTTGGGAGCAACTGCAGGTCTTTCAGGGTATTAAACACACAGCATTAGAGTTGGAGCTCAAGGTCATACTCCAAGCCATGGTTTAAATAAATAAATAAATAAATAAGGACTTTGTGACCAGGGACGGTTTTTAAAGCTTCATCTGAAAGTCTGTTTGGTGTGAACATACAGGAGCTTGTGAATGTGTAGATCCACCTACACTACAGGGAGTTTAGAGGAGAAGTTCAGCAGCGTCATGGCTGGCTGCTGTCAAGGAAAAAGGGATGGAGGCGGGTGTGTTTGTGTGAGAGAAAGAAAGAAAGACTACGGAAAGCTCTGACGCGTGTTTGTCTCCATAATATGATCTCGTTCCGAATGACATCCCTTCTCCGAACGCATCTTCACTAATCACTTCATGTACAACCTCACCCGTTTCCTTACAGTTTATAAACCTCTCTCTGTCTCCACAGAACCCTGTCTGCGTCCTCAAATCTAAACCGAGAAGACAGCTGGTTTAAGTCTCTCTTTGTGCGAAAGGTTGACCCCCGGAAGGACGCGCATTCTCATCTGCTGGCCAAGAAAGAAGACCATAACCTGTATAAAATTCAGTGTACGTTCCCTTTAATCAGCACACGGCTACTATGCGATAGGCTTGTGCGATATTAACCCCCCCCCCGTCCTCCCCGCCACATGCTGTTTTAAAGCATCATGAGCTGTGTGGTCGGGAACTGCTTACCAGGCAGAGACGATCGCTGTCGATGGCCGACGATTTTCACCGTTTATCTGAAGCTCGGCGTGTTTGAACGTGTCTTCAGTCGCTTTCTAATCGTGATTATTCATTTGTAGTTAACGTTATTTGTAAAGTGTTCGATTTCACCCTGCGTCGTAAGTCGTAATAAACCGAACGTGCCATTTTTGACCAGTGTGGTCCAAAATAAACGCCAAACGTTTCCAAAAAGGAAAAAAAGACTGGATTGTTTTTGAATGATAACTCGTACTGGCGTACTCTGATGTGGATTTGCGATGCTCGTACGGAAAATGCGTAAAGTTTGGCAGGTCTGGAAATATAATACGATGTGATATAATCAGAGAAAATGTTCCCGGTGTAATCATAGCAGTGTAATACGGGGTCGAGACGATTACATCGTTATATCGCACAAGCCTACTGTGCAACTCGCGTTGTATTGTATGCTAGGCAAGATTACTGCGGAGTAACATGCAGAATTGTTCCTTTAGTCAGTCGAGGCACAGTTTATTGCAGTGCATAACATGCCTTTCTTTTACAGTTCACAATGTCAAGCCAGAGTGCCTTGATGATTATAACAAACTTTGGTAAGATCATCCATATTGAGATGGTGCTGTGTAGTAGTTGGTGTTTTCTTGAATTCTCTCCTAACAAGTCCAAATTTGATTTGTATGCAATCCTTTAGTAGTTTTCTTTCTAAACCTTTACGCAGATCCGCAGTGATTGACTTCACGTGTGACACTGCTTTTGATCCAATGCATACTTTACATTTTTAACTTGTGCTTTGGGGGCAAATAATAATGATAATTGCTCGGTTCAATGTTTTGAAAGGCTGTGCTTTGGTTCTACATGCAAATCAACGTAACACGCTGTGTAAATTTTATGCTGGCAGAATTCCAATGCAAAAATGCTTTAAAGTTCTTGGTTTGTTCATGGAGCAGTCTTTCTTACAGCGATCATGTACCGAGATGTTTATGTTAATATGTAATAACCGCTTCTGCGCACACAGCGAACAAGTCTTGCCGTCTATCCACACCAACCCTGATTATCCGTGTGAGCTGGTGGGCACCTGGAACACGTGGTATGGAGAGCAGGATCAAGCAGGTGCACATACACGAGTTCGATATTTTCCACAGCACTTCTTGGAGTGTTTTATTCCTCTCATAGCGTCGCAGTTCACTAGTGCGTATCATTTGCTCTTTATTAAATAACAACGTACGTTTCTTCTGAACAATTTATTCCCTGTTCTCACTTACGTTACAGCGCGCTCGTTCCCTCGCCGTCTTCTTTTCTTTCCTCTCTTGGCGTTAATCAGACATAACCTTTTTTTTTTTTTTTTTTTTTTTAAACCCGCAGCTTGTCGTGTTCCCGAAAGAGCACCACGAGAAAAGCGTAAGCTCCTCGTCGTGAAGATATCGGAAAACTAAACGTTACGGTTTTACCTCTGACCGCTACGAAGCGCTGACACTGGAGACTCCTTCCATAAACACTAAATGAATATCTCCTTACAATATCAGCACATGCAAACACAACAGAACTACTGTATTGAGACGATATCGATACACGGCTGCGCCGTTCTACTTTCAGACGTCAAATATAACAACGTTTATAACCTTATCGTATTGAGATTTCTACTTCCTGTCAATAGGCTCGTCAGTATCTCACGTTTTCCTCCGTTTACTTCCTCACAGTGCATCTGTGGCGATACAGAGGAGGCTACCCCGCCCTGACTGATGTCATGAACAAACTCAGGACGAATAAGGTGTGTGTGTGTGTGTGTGTGTAAGACTTTCCTGTGTCTCAAAACTCATAAGCGTCCTCCTCAAACGATATTTTAATTTACTTGATGCTTTTAAATCATTGGGCACGTTCATTCTGTAATTCTCAGGACTATTTTACAGCTATACGTCATACCACAGGTTCTCAAACTTTTTAAAACCAGTGGCTTTTTAAATTCCACCGACTCGACCCAGCACGTTTAATCTATGAACATAATCCAGGTGTTCAAATTTGAAACTAAACGTGTACAATAATATCCTGGGTATTTATTAGAGCCGTAGAGCATTTATTTATTTATTTATTTATTTGGTATTCTTTATATGTGGACTTATTCATGTATAGATTTTATGTGAAATTTAATTCCGTGTGTGTGTGTGTGTGTGTAACCAGGAGTTCATGGAGTACAGAGAAAAGCGAGGGAAGATGCTGCTGTCCCGTAGAAATCAGCTGCTGCTCGAGTTCAGCTTCTGGAACGAGCCCGTGCCCAGAACCGGGCCCAACATATACGAGCTCAGATCCTACCAACTCCGGGTACGGAAAACAGGATAATGTTTGTATAGAGATTCTAGACGTTCTGCGGTGCAGCATACTTTAGTTATTTGATCTGCGATGCAAACCGTATCAGTGCTGTCGTGTTTAAAATTTCTGAGATTTCACAAGCGTGTATATTTTCTCTTCTAGCCTGGAACGATGATCGAGTGGGGAAATTACTGGTAAGGAAACTGAATTGTAAAATGACGTAGGATTTGTGTTTCATTCATGTTCGTTTGTTTTTTTTTCTTTCTTCTCAGTAACGTATGTTAGGGAGGTTTAACCTTCTAAACTGGTTTTTATTATTGTTGCCTCTACAGCTGCTGAAATTTGAGACTGCAGGGTAACGTGCCTCAAATCACAAATTCAGTCCATAAAATAGAATATATATATAATATAATTATATATATATATATATATATATATATATATATATATAAATGAACGTCAATTTGGTCACCTTTTGATTGCTGTAATTCTCAATACTCGTAAGTTATTGCCTGCTTAAATTTGATTTTTAATAAATAAATAAATAAAAATCTACCAACTTATTAGAAACAATCGATTCTGCATGTCTGTATGTACGACTGATTTAATGCATCGAAATGAATATTACAAATAAATCTGCTGATTTGATGACGGCAGACGTTTTAGCGCTCTGCTTGTTTAAGGTAAGTGTTATTCAGCACACACTGTACCCCGGGGAGTTTACTGTCGCGAGCAGGACGTTGTCACAGGACACGCCGGCTTGTGACGTGATCGTTTTAGACCCTGTTCCAAAAAGAAGAAAACCTCAAATGAAGTGCTTATATTTAGCTTCCTGATTCAACTGTAGAGTGCTCAGGTCGGTCAATAAAAGCGTTCGTTTTTGGAGCTCATACTGTCGTCTGCAGGACTACGCAGAATTTTGCTCAGCTAATCATGCTGTGTGTGCTTTCAACAGTCTATGTGAAAACAGTTTTAAAAACATAAAATACAATGTGAGATGCGTAGCGAGAGCGTAGACCTATAAGAGCGTCACTCGGAGCTCTAAACTCAAATATACTGCCAAGTATCAGTAATAATAGTGTGCCTGTATTTAGTTATTCTATACATTAAGAGTTTCTGGAACACGCCTAACAGACATGAGTTTCAAAATCATGTCTGGGGATCTGTTTGCTTATTTTCTGACCATTTGTACGCTCAACAATTTTAATAAAGCAAGTACTATATTTACGTCTATATAACAGGGTGAACCGAAATATCATAGTACGATTCTCGAAGACAATCCTATGATTACGCGATATTTTTGTTTGTTGGTCCAATTCTCTAAACACTGCGCTCTGAGTGATTAGCGCTGCCACGTCGTGATCCGATCACCTGAACAGGGCGTCGTGTCCGTCGTTGCAGGTCTGATAATAAAACCGGTTGTGATGTGTTTGCAGGGCTCGGGCTATCGAGCTCCGACAGCAGAACAACGAGGCGGTGGGAGGCTTCTTCTCTCAGATTGGAAATTTGTACATGGTGCATCACCTGTGGGGTGAGTGAACCTGAAACTGCTAACTTGTGTGAATGTCTGGTTACGGTTATGGCAAGAAGAAAGAGACAGGTTTAGCCGCTCTTCTCATCATTTCAAACATACAGGATCATCCTGGCTTGTTAGAATTCCTGATTCCAGGTTATAACGATGTTCTAAAAGGTTTAAACTTTTAACCGGGGTTTTTTTTTTTTTTTTTTTTTTTAAGCATACAAAGACCTGCAGTCAAGAGAGGAAACTAGAAACGCAGCTTGGCAGCATGAAGGTTGGGACGAAGCTGTCTATTACACAGGTGAGTCTGTTAACATGATACTGAAAAAAAAACAAACCAAGTTGAATTGCAAATCTCTAACACCCCATTCCCCCCCCCCCACCCCCCCTCTCTCATCGTCATTAGTTCCTCTGATTCAGCACATGGAGTCGAGAATAATGATTCCACTGAAGACTTCGCCTCTGAAGTAGCTGCCTCGTCATGACCCGGACAGAAAGCTGCAAATCAGATTGATTGTTTGTTTTTTATTACAAGAGTCCAACTGAATTTCAATCAGATTTTGCACTGCTGTGGATCTCTGCTCAGTTTTGAAAACGATTTTTTGTAGCATTCTAACCTTTTCATTTCCCCCCTCGGTTTTGCGCCGTTTCCCAAATTTTCTTACGCTCATTGATTAGATTTGTGCGGCCATTTCGATCAGAATTTCTCAACACGAGAAATGAATTACTCCGAATACACACAGCACTCTAAAATAAATTTTTTTTTTTTTTTTTTTTTTTTTTAAAAACATAAGGTCTCCTAGAAGAACGGGGTGTGTTTTGTTTTTTTTTCCCCTCCTGGTTTGTGCTTGTTACCATAGTTACAGCAGTTACAGCGCTTCTGTTGTTCATGTCATGAAGCCTTTTCAATGTTTTCTTTAAAATCCATTCAGGATGTTTTGTCTGTCACTTCATTTTGGGATGTTGGCACCTTTTTTCTGATTTCTGAGTGACTTCCAGCATGCTGGTTTTTTTTTTTTTTTTGTGTGTGTAATCCTGTTTTTTTTGTGTGTGTTTTTCATTGAGTACGAGACATTGATCAAAACATCCTGATCTGGAACTTTAGTCAATAATGTTCTTGTCTTCTGCATATTTACTGTAGTTCAGTTTTATAACAGTAAGTAATAGATCTGTAATAGAAACCGAAACCATGTGGGTGATTAACGCAGGTAGTGCGAGTCTTGTGTGCAGAAATAATTGTCTAATACAAATGGAATAAATGGTGAGGTTAAAATTGAGTAATACACAATGCTTATTTTACTGTAAGAAACCCAAGACGGGATAGTTTGCTGAATACTGACGGTGGATGTGTGAAACGTAATTGTGTGTATATATATATATATATATATATATATATATATATATATATATGTATATATATATATATATATATATATATATATATATATATATATATATATATATATATAATGTATATACACACACATATTTGAACTGAAGTGGGAAAACAGTTCAAATGCGACTTCTTCAAAACGACAACCCTTTAAGCTGGGGTTCTAACCGGTAAATTTGACCGTCATTTCTTTCATTTGCAGCAGTGTTGTCTGTCTAGATCATTTCCAGTCACTGACTAGGTTACAGCCATGACGTGTGACGAATTGTCGTACCTGTCCTCTTTTATCCCAGAGATCACCTTGTTAATGAACGAATAACGGATTATCAGACAACGTGGAAGCTTAATCTTTCCACTTTGGGAAACTGGCGAAACTGGCAGGATGTAGTTCTACTCAGCCAAACTGAGATTCTGTGTGGATAATGGATGGATTCATACGTGATATGCAATGTGGTTTTATTTAATATCCACTGCTTTGAGGAGATTAGATGTACACACTGAAATAAATTTATGATTGAACTACAGATTATCGTCTCCGTTGTTTTGAGTGACAGTCGGATTGATCACGTCTGATTCTGCTGAAGGAAAACATGACGTGCGGTTGAAAGGAGGAGGCTCACTGTAATTTCTATTCCTCTTGACGCATGAAAATGATATATTACTGAACAAATGCTCTTTTAAAAAAGTTGTTTTTATGCTGTCTTGGATGTGTGTCAGCCTGGAAAATCTCTTCACATGGTCATATTTTGGCATTTTCTACTTTATATAGTTCTGAAAATGTATGTTGGTGATTTAGGGCCACTGTTCTGATAAAAACATCGATAATCTGGGGGAAAAAAAGTCTAAATTTTTTGAGAATAAAGTGCTAAAGTTTCGACAAAACAGACATTTTAATAAATCCTCAAATCAAATGTCTTTCATTCTAACACATGAACATGGCTATGTACCATTTTGTCAAAGTATTAAGACTTTATTCTCAAAATGTTGTGACTTTTTTTTTCTTGTTATAACAAGAAATACATCAGTGATTACAACTTTTTTCACGATATATTACAACTCAGAATCTTGTTTTTTAATTAGTGTTAGTTTTTAAGTAGTGGCCCGAAAACATTGTAGAAGTTCTTATTTTTTCATAGTATTATGACTTTATTCTCAAAATATTGTGACTTTTTTTCTCTCTCCCAATATCATGACTTATTTCTTGAACTATCACAAATTTATTCTCTAAATATTGAGGCTTTTTTCTTCTATCAGATGTTATGAAATTATTCCTCAAATCATTTTTGAGTTTTATTATTGATCTATTGCAACTTTATTCTCAAAATCATGTATTTTTTTTATTATTATTATTTAAAAAGTGACTTTAAAATGATGTTGTAGAAAAATAACTGCAGATTTCACTGAACTGTTTCCCTTTTGCACACACACACACACACGCACACACACACACACTATAAGGCCAAAAGTCACTTGTCCATCTCGCGCATATGTGGTTCTTCCATAAACTGTTAAGACAACGTCTCAAGCACACAGTTGTATAGGACGTCTTTGTACGCTGTAGCATTAACAATTCTCTTCATGGGAACTAAGAATCCCAAACACTGTTCCAGCATGACACAAAGCGCACAAGGAGTGTGAGCTCCATGAAGACACGGTGTGTGAAGGTTGGAAGAAGGTAGAAGAACTCGAGTGTCCTGCACAGAAACCTGACCTCAACCCCACTGACTCATCACCTTTGGGATGAACTGGAACTGGAGTCTCCTCACATCAACATCAACATCACTAACGCTCCTGTAGCTGAATGAACACGAATCCCCACAGCCACGCCCCAAAATCTAGTGCAAAGCCTTCCCAGAAGAGTGGAGCGCATTATAACAGCAAACACAGAGGGAATAAATCTGGAATGGGATGTTCAACAAGAACATATGGGTGTTTATGATCAGGTGTCCGAAGACTGTTGGCCATATTATGTAATTCATTAAGTATGTATAGTAAAAAGTGCATAGCATTATGGCTTTTGTCTCATACTATATTGGGAAGTATATAAAAATGTTTTAATGTTATCAGGGTTTCAGATGCCTTGTTAACTTATTACACATTCTTATGTTGTGGTTTTTTTTATTATTATTATTCACTGCTGTTTATTCAATAATCTGAAGACAATGCAGAATCATTCCGCCATCTTTTCTTCACCAGCGTGTATAAAATGACAGACGTGGCTATTAGCCAATCAGCGCTGCTTATTTTCGTGACGCGGAACTTCATCCAATCACGACGCTCTGCGGGCCGTGTCAAAGAAGCGCGTGCTTTAGAGCTTTCTGGAAGCCCGTTTAGCTCTTAGCTCTCTCTCCTGTTAGCCTCTGTAACCGGCCTGACTTGCGTTGTGGAGCCGCTTTCCGGTCCTCTTCGACTAAGTCGTGGCACAACACAATGTCTGCTATAAAGGCACTTAATCCGAAAGCCGAGGTCGCCAGAGCTCAAGCGGCCCTGGCTGTGAACATCAGCGCCGCTCGGGGACTCCAGGATGTCCTGAAAAGCAATCTCGGACCAAAAGGAACCATGAAAATGTGAGTCTGCATGTGAGGCCTGTTGGCGCGGTTTGGCTCGGGCCGCACCCAAATCCGCTCATACTCCATGTAAAGGTGCACTAAATATGGCGTTGTAGAATGGCTCGTGCAGCCTTTGTAGGTCACTTCGTATTGAACACGGCGCTATTTGGGATAGCTTGCTCGTTGGTTATGCTAGTAGAGTATTACACGGAGTCATGGCGAATATTTTTCACTCTCTCATTGTGTGCAGTTTTAATGCGAAGAATTTACCTTACTAACTCCGTGGTTAAAGTAGTTAGTTAGCTATGTTATCTTAGCGTAGCTTAGCATAGCTAGTTTGCACTAAATCTCTGCTCCACATGGTGCGTATGTAGCATCCTGAGCTAGCTGTCGGCATCAGACTCCATTCCTTAGACAATAATCTGATAATTGTTAGATATTAAGCTGGAAATAAGTTTATAGCGTTTGCATTTCCGTTGAAGCAAACTCCATACTGGTCTAAACGCATTTGTTCTTTGCCTTATTAATTAATTAATTAATAATAATAATAATAATAATAATAATAATAATTATTATTATTATTATTATTATTATTATTATTTTTACATACACTTGTTGTTATAACAAGTCACGACCTCTTATTTGTCCATGATCCTCTCTATATTCAGAGATCTATATTCTATATTCTTCTTTTTCCCCTCCAATGTATTCCTCCCACAGCCTTAGAGAGCTCTTTATATGGTCAAACGAGCACATTTTCTACCATATATAGCTGATTCTGAAAGCCACAGCAGTCCCTGAACTGAAATATGCTTTTAAATTTAGCAGGAATATGAACCAAACGTTGAGCAAAAGTTCTTAAAGTCAAGAAAAGAGAAAAAGGAAGAAGACTAACACACACTGACTGGTGCACAGATTTCATTTACATTGAATTTTTTAAATATGAAATAATATATCACTTAATACAAAACAGAGTAGAAAGAAGACCACACAAGCAATGTTTTTACAATATGGGCTTATTTATTTATATATATATATATAAAAAAAGAAGATATTCTATCCATCCATTCAGCAGACTGTATGTCTAATTATAACATCTGTTAATTGATCTAATTAGCATGACATTATTAATAACTCGTCCATTGTTGTTGTTTTCTGTAGTCTCTCAGCTGGAATGATTTATAATTAAGCAAACGCACCACCTACTTTTATTAGATTATATCCTAATCTAATTATTGAAAGAAAGAAAAAAACAATTTCTGTCAAATTACGTAGAATTCAAAGAGCAGGATGACGAGTTCTTGTTTTGATTATCAGCATGGACGACGTCGGTTTCTGTCTCATCACCCGAGTGAGATTGTTCGTCGAGATGCTGGAAAGATTACAGCTAATGTCGGTGTGTGTGTGTGTGTGTGTGTGTGTGTGTGTGTGTGTGTAATGAAATAAAGTTCGCTGTTGGTATCTCACCGTTATATTTTGTAAAATGACGAGTTATTTAAGATGTCTTCCTACTTCCTCGTCTTATCGTCGTTTGCTTGAAAATGACATCACTTCACTGCCATTTCCCAGGCCTTTGTGCCTGTACAGATCATACGTTTAATTAATACGGAGTGATACGAGTTACTTCCCTTAATCCCACCCCAAGCTCCAGGCCACAGAGAGGACGACCTCGTGTTTTAACCAGAGGTGTTACTTTCGGTCCTTACAGGCTCGTGTCCGGCGCCGGAGACATCAAGCTCACTAAAGACGGCAACGTCCTGTTGCATGAGATGGTAAAAGAAAATATTTTCTATTCAAATGTGACTGGTATGAAGAAACTACACTTCAGTGGTGGTGAAAAGACTGAATTTCCATTTCTTGTCGTTCTCCACAAAGCAAATCCAGCATCCGACGGCGTCTCTGATCGCTAAGGTGGCGACGGCGCAGGACGACATCACCGGAGACGGCACCACGTCCAACGTCCTCATCATCGGAGAGTTACTGAAACAGGCTGATCTTTACGTTTCTGAGGTTTGCAAAAAAAAAATTGTTTCATATAATGTATGAATTTTGCTTCTGTCTAAATGTCCCATGTTAAAAAGTAAATGGATTGCCCATGAGGCTAAAAGGATAAAACCTTACTCTTGATATTTTAGAAAATATCACTTCTGGACATTAAAAGTGCACACAGATTCGGACTGTTGCTTGGCATAAAAAATAAAAATTCAGAAACAAAAATATTATTTAAAAAAAACAGAGGAAACCTAGTTTGTAAAAATCTAAGACTTGCACTGGAGTCTGGCACAAATTATTATTATTATTATTATTATTATTATTTATTCATATAGTACAAATTGAGTGACAAATAGTTTAAATAGTTACAGAAGTTTAAGGCTCTCAACTGATTTGAAGGTGATTTACATCTTATATTGCTAAAGTATATCGATTTAAAAAGATCCGTAAATAGACTGTCCATAAGTGTGGACATGAAAAGGTTCAAGCTTATTAGATTATAAACGGGGAGGGGGGAAAAAAAACATCTGATAGGTGCCGATATTGGGAAAATAAAGTGCCATATCTTCTACTACTTCTTAGCAACTAAAAAAAAACCAACTCTTTTGCAAATATTATTATCCTGCTTCGTAAGCACATTTATAGAGATTTATAATATGTGTATTTTATTAATAATGCTGTAAAATTTTGTTAAATCTAATGCCTCTTGTCGTGTTGGTGCGCTCAGGGCCTCCACCCCAGGATCATCGCTGAGGGCTTTGAAGCTGCGAAGGAAAAGGCTCTGGCTGTTCTCGAGGACGTGAAGGTCACTAAGGAGATGGACCGTGAGACTCTGGTTAACGTGGCCAGGACCTCGCTGAGGACCAAAGTCCACGTGGCTTTGGCTGACCTGCTCACAGAGGTACGGCACATCCATGGGGGTGATGTAACGTTTCGGATGTTTCTTCAGCATAACGCACACACACCTAATCTCTGAAGCAGGACGGATATGAGCTGAAGCGATGGCAACCCTGTGATTTCTTTTTAATTTTTTTCCCACAATTTTAGTGAATTCGACAAATAAAAGTGAATCCGTTCAGCACTGTAATTAAATTGCAGTGAAATATGCAGTAAACCTCTAGAATTTCCAGCTTTTTTTAAAACATAAAAAATTGCTTTAAATTGTAATATTAATGGAAAAACGTTTACATTTTAAGTAGAACAAGTTCTAGTTTAACATCTCAAAAAAAAAAATTTCAGGGCTAGTTAGACGTTCATAATTACATAACATAGAATTCGACCGTGTAGTGTAATAATCATGCTCACGTTTACGCTATTATTTCAGATTTACCGGGGTTTATATAATCAAAATGAAATATTTTATAGATATAGGTTGTTTAATAAATCTGCACTGAAACGTCCAGGCTTATGGTATAATCTCGTATATTTATATAAAGTTATAGGCATTTTTAAAGGGATAGTTAGACCTGGAGTTTATTTATTATTTAAATTGGAAATTGATCGTGTGCTAGAACAACATTTTGAATATATCCTTAAATCTTAACAATATGTATTTATTCTTTAAAGGTATTCGTTTGACACTTTATTAACTATCAGCTGCACTGCTCTTTAAATTTTTTAATTTGGTATCAGCTTTAAAAAACAAAACAAAACAAAAAAACGTGTTTTGTGCAGTCAGTACGCGTCCTGGTGATGAACTGATGAGGCTGATGGTGAGATGAACGCACAGTGAACACCCGTGGGTGCTTATGTAGCGCTCCTTGGTCTTGACCTGTGCTACAGTAAAGTGTGGTCTATACCTCTGCAGTAGAAGACGCTCCGTTCTTCCTACATGTATTCATGAGGCCAGCACAAAACCTTTTTTTTTTTTTTTTTTTTTTAACTTCTCGTTTCAACAAAACTATGTTAGTCAAACTAACTGAAAGTGCAAATATTTGTTCAGTCTCTACACTCTATTGTGTATTCCAATTTGCTTTATTTTTTTCAAAGAAAATTTTCACAGAAATGTTAATGGGGAAATAGGAAAAACAACCAAACTAATAATCATAGTGAATGATTAGAACTAAAAATTTCAGGTCAGAAAAGGGTAACTTTGATGGTGTGTTATGGTTGGGGTTGGACAATATGACACATCATATCGTATAGGATTCTCAAAGGTTTATAATGAGAATTATTCTCACGTAATTCTCGTTATGTGATGTGTGTTCCTGATGCGTTTCCTGTAATAACACCCGCGTACGCGTTTCCTCAGGCGGTGGTGGACGCTGTGCTGGCCATCAGGAAACCTAATGAACCCATTGACCTTTACATGGTGGAGATCATGGAGATGAAACACAAGACGGACAGCGATACGCAGTAAGAAATGCGCTCGGTCGAGTAGAAGTTGTGGATTTGAAGCGGTTTGGTGGTGTTGGGATTTTGTCCCATTCCTTTCCTGAAGGTTTAACGGTTCTGATATTGTTCTTGACTATAAATATGCGGCTTTTTCTTTTCCAGCCTGATCAGAGGTTTGGTGTTGGACCACGGCGCCCGTCATCCTGACATGAAGAAGAGAGTGGAGGACGCTTACATCCTGACCTGCAATGTGTCTCTGGAATACGAGAAAACGTAGATACGACTAGTTCTCCTTACTGTAGACTAGGCTTGTGCCATCGCTGGATTTAATTTCACAAAACATTGAACATTTAAAATGTATACTTAACTGTAAATCTTGGTCCAAATAAAGCAAGTAGTGATGTGTTTTCCACAGCGAGGTGAACTCTGGCTTCTTCTACAAGAGTGCCGAGGAGCGAGATAAGCTGGTGAAGGCCGAGAGGAAGTTCATCGAGGAGCGCGTATGCAAGATCATCGAGCTAAAGAACAAAGTGTGCGCTGACAACAAGAAGGGCTTTGTGGTCATCAACCAGAAGGTAACTTTTTAATCTTATCGAAGAGCTTTAGTTCAGCTACGTTTATTGAACGCTGACTAAGTGCTAATACGTTCGGATTAAAGCCTTCTTACGCACAGTGAACACCCATGGGTGCTCATGTAGCTCGTCTTGGTCTTGAACTGTGCTACAATAAAGTGTGGTCTATACCTCTGCTGTAGAAGACGCTCCGTTCTTCCTACACGCATTCATGGGACCAGCACACTACGCTTTCTGTAGAAACGTGCACTGACTGATGTGTCTTTCGCACAGGGGATCGATCCGTTCTCTCTGGACGCGCTGGCTAAAGAAGGCATCGTGGCCCTGCGCCGGGCGAAGAGGAGGAACATGGAGAGGTACGGAACAGCCCTCGTTTTGGAATCGAAAGATGAAGAAATACCTCGCGCATGGACGAATTCTGTTTTACTCTTCCTGTAGTAAACACAGTCAGACACCATGCCAGATTACTACGCTCTCCTTTTCTCATAGTGGTGCATTACTGTGTTCTCACTCATTTGTGGGGAAGCGAACAATCCGTTACAGTGCAACATAAAGGCTTCGTCATCTTAGTGTGGGGTTTTTTTTTGTTTGTTTTTTTAATGTAAAGTTTAAAACTGACCCGGGAGTAAAAGATGTTGTGTTAAAAATGCACACTTAATCGTTCAGATTGTAAGATTACAACTTTTTTTCCGTTCCTTTTTCAGTGTTAAATTATTTATTTTTATAAAAGGTCGATCCATTTAGCTCCATGATGCCGTGATATTTTTAGATATGTTTACCCTATTGTGAAAGTCTAGACTTTTAAAAGGAATTTGACGTAAACGTGCTTAGTCACTGACTCGCACATCTCTTTCAGAACGATCAGATGTACAATTGAACCTTGTACTGATTTATCTACAGCAATGTCTGTTCAGTACATTTCCCTAACACGTCTTTTTCTCTTTTCTCTCAGACTCACTCTGGCCTGTGGCGGTGTTGCCGTGAACTCTTTAGACGATCTCACCCCGGAGAGTTTGGGCCATGCCGGTCTGGTGTACGAACACACGCTGGTCAGTTTAACCTCCTGTGTAATGTTCAGCTTATAGTTTAGATCTAGATTGTGTGAGACGAGTAGAGACGGTGAACGGAAGATGGATGATTTTGTTTTGTGTTTCACGCTAACCGTGTGTGTAACAGGGCGAGGAGAAGTACACGTACATCGAGAATTGTCTGAACCCGCGCTCCGTGACGCTGCTGGTCAAAGGACCAAACAAACACACACTGACGCAGATCAAAGACGCCGTGAGGGATGGCCTGCGTGCTGTCAAGAACACCATCGAGGACGGTACGAGTGTGGAACAGGAGCTTTATTGTGTACTTGTAAGGGTGTGAAGAGTAAAGGGGAAAAAATCTGATTTAAATTATACAATCCCCAAAACATAGTTAAGAGTACGTAACTTGTTGTAAGAACGGTGTATTACCAAGCTCAACCACAAGTGGGCGACCTCACATCACAGTCCTGTACAAGCATAGTATAGACACTCATTCTTTATTATAATTTTTTCTCCCTCATTTTAGAATAATAATAAGTCATCAAAAATCTGGAATAACACAAACGGAACTATGGGAGTTATGTTGTGATTTTAAAAAATCCTAAACAAATCAAAATAATTGAGTATTTTTAGCAGATTGAAAGTAGATGCCCTTTTTGCACCCCCCCCCCCCCCGCCCGAACAGGCAGCGTTGTACCAGGAGCAGGTGCCTTTGAGGTGGCCGTGGCCGATGCCCTGGTGAAACACAAGCCCAAAGTGAAGGGACGAGCTCAGCTGGGTGTGCAGGCGTTCGCTGATGCTCTGCTCATCATCCCAAAGGTACTGGAATGTTCAAGAACGAGCGAATTGAGCCTCGTGTTCGATTTCTATATTGCATTTATAAGATCTATTGTATATGGATCTAGATAACTGAAGAGAACTCCTTTTTTTTGTGTGTGTGTGTTGTTAGATTTTTCACTTTTAATGCACTACATGTTTTGCCCTCACGAAGCATGAGAACGGCGTGGATGTTAAGGAAAAGCTGTGTGTGTGTCTTTGCAGGTCCTGGCTAGGAATTCAGGCTTTGATCCACAGGAGACACTTGTGAAGCTGCAGACTGAGTTTAAAGAGTCCGGTCAGGTCGTCGGCGTAGACCTGAACACAGGTGTGTCTCGGAATTACCCACACGTTTACCTCGATGTCTCGCCACGTATTAAATTTATGATGATTTCACATATTTAATGAGACTGCACATTTGAGCAACGTTTGATGTTTCCGGCTTTCTCAGGTGAACCCGTAGTAGCTGGAGAGGCCGGCATTTGGGATAACTATTGTGTTAAAAAACAGCTGCTTCACTCTTGGTGAGTAAAACGTTCACCTCTTATAGTTTCTGGTGTATTCTTTCATCTGCTCAAATGGATTTAGTAGGAACGGTTTGTCTTGAGTATCAATAATTCGTCCAAAGTCCATATCTGTATTCAGATTAAATAAACAAATAAATAATGTGCCTCCAATTGAGGTTTTTTTTTTTTTTTTTTTTCCATGACTAGCAGTCTGGGATCTTTTAATAAGACACTTTTTTTTTTCTTTCTCTCTTCAGCACGGTAATTGCTAGCAACATCCTCCTGGTAGACGAGATCATGAGAGCCGGAATGTCTTCCCTCAAAGGTTAAACATAATCGAGCATGATAAACCCGCGAGATGAAGAAGGGGCTGTAGGTGGCCTGTAGATTGTCGCCGAGATGCCTGGAGTTCTGCGCTGGTTTGCATCCTGTCCGTATTCGAACAGCGTCAGAAACCCGCCATCATCACGTGTCCGCTCATCTCGCGTCCGGTAGCGTTCCGCTCTCGGGATCATCTCTCACACTTCCTCCAGTCCAATCGGGTTATTTATGAGATTTTCTTTTTTTTGTTAAGCACTGAACTGCAGACATACACTTTTTCATTTGTACCCATTAAATGTTTTGCTTCATGAAAATGCCGCGAGTGTGACTTGACTGAATAAAACCACGCAGAATCGTCCACGCTTCCAACATTTTTACTTCAATAAAATTAGCACAGTTTTCCTTTACAGATTTTTTACACACAGATTCTAATCATACTTGGTTTATAAAAGTCAGGATTTCCTCCACTCATGTCTCTGACGGTCTAAAATCCGCTCGTACGATCCAGAAAGTGTTTGATAGTATTCTAGAAAAATAATAAATGAATGAAAGTTTATGGACTTATGTCATTTTGATCCTGCTCTATAAACAATCAGAATTCAATTGAAAATATTGACAACCAGATCCACCTACGCGTCTGCAGCGCCCTCCGCTAATAATCGTTTGATCTCCGTCCATGAGAGCGGAGTATTTTTTTTTTTTATTTATTTATTTTTTTTTACACAAAAGATTAAACAATAAAGACAAGTTTTCACAGCAGCCTTCTTTGCCAATATTAGTGGAAGGCGCTGTATTTTCTAACACCTGCTTGGATTTTAAATGTCGTTTCATCCAAAGTTTTCAGCTTGGCAGAAACACGTTACCTGTTCCAGTTTTAATTCTGATTTAAATGGAAAAAAAATAGCCGAAAAAGTCATTGTGGTCAGATGCACTGCTCCTGCGTAAGGGAACTGTTTACCAAAAATAACTGAATCCGTCAAAATTTCTCCAGTTATACCAAAAATAATGCAGCTCTCAATTCTCACCAAAACAAATACAAGCCCAGCTGCGCGTACACGTGGTTCCAACCATGTCGTTTAATGACGTATTCTCACTTTGAAATAAAAGCTTTTGTAATTATCACTGTGATGATGTACTGGCTTCCAATCCAGTCTGTTCCCACCTCACATGTTCCCGGGATTGACTCCGGATCCTGACCTTATCATCTGCATCACTTCCAGCTTTTTTCCAGCTACAGAATAATACGACACCACTAAGGAGAGAAGTAATACCGTTAGTCTAAACTGGCGGCAGCTATTAAGCAATTCGAGACGTACCGCATATCGCAGGGAAGAGCTGGGGTGATGTGGCGTGATCTAGTCTAACGGTACTCGAAGGCTCCGAGTGTAAAGCAAACGATGAACGCTGAACGTGTTGATGCTGATTTGTGGGGGAATGAATAAATGTTCCTGATTTCTGAACGAGGTCGCTGTTAACCTTTCATTAATTTAAGACAAAAAGGAGCGAATGGAAATGTCTCGAACGCATTAAGTAAACGTTTTTAACACGTCATGAGTATCTTTTCATAGTTTTATCTCATTTCAAATTATTCAAGTAGCGTCTAGTCCTGATAATCCCAACCCTTTTCTTAATACACATTCTACTCGTTCATAAATCTCATCGGCTCGCCACCTGAAGAAGAAGAAAGACGATCCGATCGGTTCTGCGTCCGGTACGGCACAGATCGATATCCGCTAAAGACTTTGGTTTTGTAAAAACTCCCTCAGAAGTGATGGCTATGAAAGAACTCATCCAACATTCTTCAACTTCGGAGACACTATATGCAGTCTGGGAGTTTTATACCTTATTTATATATATATATATATTTATATATAAGAATAAGATCATTTAGTCCATGCTCTTTGCACACTTGCTGGTGTTGGCCTCACTTTCTCATAAAATAAGGCAATGTTCTATCATATCATACACGTCTTCTATACGGTGCAACCTGAAGTTCAGTAGGAGGTCGAGTCTGAAATAAAATCAAACAAGCCACACACACTTTATTTATTCTGGACAGAGTCTCGTACGTTTGCGAATCGGTCCACAGTGGAGGAGCTGAAGGCTTCGTCGTGTCCGCTTTGATGGAACAGATCACGATCCAGATTTGAAGTTTATTTCCTTCAGACTACTTGAACCCTCCAGAGGTCTGCAGAGGCTTGTTGGTCCTGAGGTGAGGCCCGCAGCTTCATGTTTCTAGAACAGCCTTGCCTGCTTCTTTAACTCGTTTTGTTTCCACAATGCCAAGCGCTCGAAATCGGCCATGGTCATCCCGAACACCTGGTAGAACTCGTCAGGGGACAAGTGTCTCTTGGAGGACATGTGGAAGCAGATCATACGTGAACATTATATGGGTATGTTATCTTGGTTAGGACAGAGCTTATTTATTAAACACACCAAAACGAGAGAGAGAGAGAGAGGGGCTGATCAGAGAGCGACTGTTTATAGCTGCTATAACGTAAGCGAGAAAGAGAGTGAGAGAGAGAGAGAGAGGGACTGATGAGAGAGCGACTGTTTATAGCTGTTATAATGTAAGCGATAGAGAGAAAGAGAGCGATAGAGAGAAAGAGAGCGTGAGAGAGAGAGAGAGAGGGGCTGATGAGGGAGTGAATGTTTATAGCTGCTATAACATAAGCGATAGAGAGAAAGAGAGAGCGTGAGAGAGAGAGAGAGAGAGAGGGGCTGATGAGGGAGTGAATGTTTATAGCTGCTATAACATAAGCGATAGAGAGAAAGAAAGAGCGTGAGAGAGAGAGAGAGAGAGAGAGAGAGAGAGAGGGGCTGATGAGGGAGTGAATGTTTATAGCTGCTATAACATAAGCGAGAACAGGAACTTGTTTTGCAGATGTTCCACAAATGGATAAAAAGAATTCATTATCGTTCTGTATTTAATAAAACAATTGTTTGTGTTATTGCTGTGGTGTAAGTGGAATAAAACACTTCGCGATGGAGTAGCGCATCACGCCACCGTCACGTTTTCTTCCTCGCTTTTACACCCGCGCCGCTATAAAACTGATTTACCTCTAATCTCGTCCTGTCCACGTCACCGGGAAGCGGGTTTCGACCACGAACAGTGACGATGAGATCCCGATACGGATAAATCTGTAAACGGCAGAAAGATGACCGACTTTAACAACGAACAATTAACAATGAACGATGTCGTGGCTCAGGACATCGGTCTAGGGGTGGACAGTGTGATTTATTTATTTCCTCTCGTTTTATTTCTCATACAAAACAGTTTCAGTCTTTATTGAGTCTTAAGAAAACTGCTGAGTAAAAATCAGCAGAAAGTCAACAACAGGGATCTAAATCTAATGAACGTTTCCCAAAGCGTGTCAGAAAGACACGTAAATGACACGTTTAAACGCCGCTACAACAGAGCAAGCACTTACGAGATACTCAACACTCCCTCACCGCGTATTTACTCGTTATAAACTAAAAATGCAAGCATCTAGACGAAACATTTTATGAGTTAGCCAGCTAGTTTGGTCTCATAATTGAATTGAAATAGGAAATATCTATTTGCCACACCTGTAGGCTTGTAATTTATGCTACTGTAGCTTACTGCTAGCTAGCCATTAGGTTGTTAGCAAGCTATGTTTAGCATGGTTCTGTTATTTATAGTTACGCTTCTTTGTTCACCTTTCGTGAAAGTTATCGTCACTAGTTTTTTTTTTTTTAAAAAGGGTT
>NC_071272.1:24018537-24031037 GCF_023375685.1 Ictalurus furcatus | reverse complement strand
GCTGTTGGAAAGCGCTCGAATATGCGGAAGTAGGCAGTCGAACTGCTCGGGACAAACAAGGGACTCGTGAACGTTGATCATTCAGTGTGAAGAATCGGGCGGGTGTAAACTTTTGAACTGGTTCGTTTGTGTAAATTCAGTGATTATTGTGTCTATATGTGAAATAGTTTATTCAGGGCAGGACTAAATAAAAAAAAAAAAAACAAATGCAATTTTTATGATCCGTCTTATTATTATTATTATTATTATTATTATTATTATAATTATTATTCTGAATTATTAACATTAACACCGCTGCTCAGTTTATTAACACGAGCGTTTACGCGATGTAAAAGCGTCCGATCGATGAGGAACATCCCATATTTCAGAACGATCGTAATCACTAAACAATCATTCAAATAGTGACTCTCGTTTGATTAATTACACAATACTTTAATAAATGCATCACAAAATCTCAAATTTCACCACAGTTCAGTTTGATTCGTTTGTTTTTGGTAATGTAGAAATATTTATAAAAAATATATAATGACTACATAAGAGTAACTAGAGGAAGCAGCTACACAGTATGTATGAAATATACGTATGTAGATGAGAAATATAAATATATATTTTATATATAATATATTTTTTTGTTTGAACATAATCTGAGATTTGTAAAAAAAAAAAAAATCCTTATAATTAAACGAACGCGGTTAAATCGCCACTCTTATGTCGACGCATCATGACACCTCCGTTCACATTTTTATGCTGTCGTTGTTGTGTTTTGTCTTAATTGTAATAATCCACACGTCATAATCCCGAGACGTCGTCATTCCTTCATCTCTAACGACATAACAGTGTTAATGAATGGAATGATCGAGGAGGAACGATTGGTACTTACAGGAAGGATATTTCACCGAGGGAAAGAACAGCAGGAGAGGGAGTGAAGGAAAGAGACAAGATCAGAGGAAGGAAGCGGGTAATGAACAGCATACGTATATACACAGCGCCCTGTGCCAGTATATACTGGCACCCTTGGTAAATATGAGCAAAAAAGGTTCTTTATTGTCTTAATTGTTTAATCTTTTGTTCAAAAAACGCACAAAAATACTCGGATCAAAATATAGGTGCTATGAATTCATATGAGAAAAATATTTATTTTTAGTACTCCTGGGAGACTAGGAACAGGAAATTGTTCAACCATGACTTCCTGTTTCACAGGGGTATAAATATGAGGTAACACACAGGCCAAATTCCCTTAGTCATTCATAAGAATGTTTAAGAGCGAGGAATATAGCTGTGATGTGCAGTAAAAGGTTGTTGAGCTTCACACAATGGGGCGTGGCTATAAGAAAATAACACAAGCATTGAAAACGCCCATTTCCACCATCAGGGCAATAATTAAGAAGTTCCAGTCGACTGGAAATGTTATGAATCGACCTGGAATTGGACGTGTGTCTGTATCGTCTCAACGCACTGTGAAGAGGACGGTTCGAGTGGATAAAACATCTCCAAGGATCACAGCTGGAGAGCTGCAGAAGTTAGTTGTGTCTTGGGGTCAGAAAGTCTCCAAAACTACAATCTGAAGTCACCTACATGACCACAAGCTGTTTGGAAGGGGTTCAAGAAAAAAGCCACTACTCTCATCCAAAAACAAACTCGAGCGTCTTCAGTGTGCCGACACTACTGGAACTTCAAATGGGGTCGGGTTCTATGGTCAGACGAAACCAAAATGGAGCTTTTTGGTAATAAACACCAGAGGTGGTTCTGGAGCACACAGAGAGGTAGCCGTATGGAAAAGTACCAAGGGTGCCAATACTAGTGGAGGGCGCTGTATGTTTGAAATCTGACATTTATCAACTAGCACTAAAGTAGGGTTGGAGACACGGCAACGTATCTAAAGACATCACGGCTCACTGTCTCCAGAACGTTTAGGTTGTCTCGTTCAGAGAGAAGCGTCTGCACATATACCATGTCTCTTATAGATGGGTGGCTTCCTGTAGATGTTGGCCTCCCCAGTGGCTGAAGACAGACAGAGAGAAACAAAAAGTGAAGAAGAAACAGTGAGGAAGAAAAGGACATTATGGTGGAGGTGTGTGAGGACACTGTGGTAGAAAAGAAATGACAAGGACACAAAGGAAGGACATCCTGGTCATATCCCTATTCGTCTTCCGTCAGTTCTCAAGTTCAAAATCTGTGAATCGAGAACTTTAATTCTTTACATTCTAGGCCTACAGTTCGGTTCTTCTGCAAACGAATAGCTGGGAGAAAAAAAAACACGGTGACAAATCGGTCCTTTAATTTATCGGCCATGACATCGTAAAACTTTTTCAAGAAGCCCCACATTATAGATGTCAGTGTCTAAATGGTTTAAACTCTTTATTATTGTCTACATTAAAAAATATAAATAAATCCTTTGAAACCGCCACGTGCAGGGGCAAACAGCTCGTCCCGCAAACCAGTTGTACCGGCTTTTATTGACGTTTTAAAAAATGTTCCTCATTCATTTTAACATCAAAGTATGAAGTCTATCAATGATGTAAATCAGCAGACGATTTTAATAATAGAAATCATTGGAAAAGAATGTTTTTTTTCACCCGCACTTCACGTCATGTCATGACTTGTATTCTGAAAGCACAAACAGTTTAAGCGTATAAGTCCTTCCGGGGTCAAAGTTCAGGAGACTGAGCGGCCATTTCAACCAGCACCAGCAGGGATTCCCTCCACACTCTGTAAGTTCATCATTTACTTGTGTTTTTCTTGTGGACGATTTCGACGTGCCGTTAGAGTTACACTCTTCAATCTTCCTGGAAATACTACGACCGGGGGGGAAAAAAAAGAGAGAAGCATTTGACAGAATAATTTATTGATGCTGGTGTGATTTGAGATGACGTTGACGCCATCTTGGAAAATTCGGTACATCTTTAATGGAAATTTGTCACTGGTGTTTCCGTCACTGGTGTCACGGCCTGCGCTTATGACGCTGATGACAATTAATAACTCCAGTGACTTAAAGTAATAGCACTACATTAAAGATTGAAGATGTATTGGTTTGTTATTGGTTTGAATAGAATATGAAAACGTCATTCGAAAATGGTGAACGCTTTAGCAGCTCAGAACGTCGCCATATTTTGAGAGTGAAGCTCTCAGAGAGCGGCAAAATGTCTTCCAACATATTCTTTGCTATCGTAAAGGTGCAAAAAACACACACACACACACACACACACACACATGCATCTTGGATTTGTGGTTTGAAAGATTTCTCTTAAATACCCCTGACACAGATATTAGTTGCACTCACTACTGTTGTCGATAGCCCCGGGTTATTTCACGGTGGACCAACGTGGAGTGGTTGGTGGAAAAGAGAGAATGAGTTATATATGGGGATAGAAGAGTTTTATGAGTTATGCATGACCGTCGGACTCGGCATCGTTCCCTTTCCAAGGCTGTGAGCGGAATAGGGATGGATGATCAGGATCAGTGAGTGAAGAAGAAGCAGCAGCCTACCTGGCACATGAAAATGCTTGGGTGCTTGGTACATGCTGGATCTGGCGTCGAGCTGACTGTAACAGGGAGAACTCCTGCCACTATCAGTGCCTGCAGTCAGCCCAAGACCAATCAGAAAGCAGAGCATGAGTGCAGTCTGGACACGCCCATTTCCCACGATCCCAAACACAAGCCGGCGTCCATGCTGACCAATGACGCATACGAGTCTACCGAGCCGAAATTTGTACTTATTTTTGAACACTGTAGTGATTCAAGCAGTCTTTTAGGATTATTACAGAGTCCTCACACTCGACAGGATCTCGATTATATCCGAGATGGATTCTGTAACCGACTGCGTGGTGAAGTGCGTGATGAAGATCGTCTAACGTCAGACCTGTGATTAAAGAAAACGATATCGTTCTGCTTTCGTCGTTGATCAGCGTGATCCGGGAAATCAACTCGTGCAGGCAACACAAACACTCGTCAATTCAGGTCATTCAGAGATTTTTTTTCGCCCGTTAAAATGTTTTATTTATGTTTCCCCATCGCTATCTCGTGAGCTTGGCGTCATCCTGTGCGCTCACACCGAGATTTTAATAAAACATTTCTGACCAAAGAATTCTTTTGATGATGTGTGATTTTTGTTGGGATGAAAATCACACCGTGTAATCCCAAATGAACACATACTGTACATGTGCATGCAAAAAAACAAACAAACAAACAAACAAACAAAAATCAAAGACCCCATTTACAGCTGGTTGTTTCACGTGTCTTGTACCTGGATTGTAGTCAAAATTAAATCTCCGCTAAGCCAGAAATCTGAATTCGCAAACCATCTACCACCTACTTCCTGTAGTGTTATCGGTTGATTTTATCCCGATGCTCGACACGTGACGTGACCACGTGTAAACGGATCAAAAAAACACGAATCCAATCCGAAATGATCTTGAGCAGTTTCACGTTCAAACTGACGAAATATTTCAAAACCGTCAACGAACGCGTCTTGATCCGATTCATATCTTCAATAAGGTTCATCGACCTTGAAGTCTAAAGATTAAAAGCAAACAGGAAATAGTGATCTGAGGAATACGATCTCACACATTCGCGACATATTTATATCCGGTCTTAATTGAACGATAGGATAACGTTTAGAAGTTCAAATATCATATGGGATGGAAGCTGCTCTGGTTTTGGAGAATGCTTTCCTTTAAAATAAACATTCCCCTAAAGGAGAACGTGCATACGTGTGTGTGGCGGGTTGGGTTGGGGTCCGTCCCCCCCCCCCCCCCCCCACCTATTCTACTGTAAGAAATTATAATAATAGAAATGTTTTTATTTAGGCATCTTCCTAACCTTGCCTTGGAGTCTGAAATGCAAAGATGATGATGTGTAAGGAACCGGTTTAATAAACACGGCGCTAAAAACCTCTCCAGCTAAGGGTGCTTTTCTCAAACAACGAACACCGTGCTTGGATCAAGTCGTCGCGTAGTGACGTGCCGTAGCGAAACGAACGTAAGCCTGATCAAATCGGAATCGATTAAGAAGAGCTCTTACACGCTTCCTACAGACGGCAAGGTTTAAAATGTTTAAACGACAGTTTAAAGACATTAATAAGCAACCTTTAGGTCAGGTGAAGGGGCGGACACTGATGTGGATGATGCTGATAATCAACATTTCCTATTGTAAACATAGAATTCTTTAAAATATGGTAGCAGTGTTGCTTTTCTATCAATAGATTGGATTATAAATGTAGACGTAGGTGTGGCGTCGTGTGCCGGAATTGGAATATCTTTAATTTATCTCTTTTTTTTTTTTTTTCACTTTTAGATGTTAGCACATTAAAAAAAATAATAAAAATACTAGAACTTCACTTAACTCGTGATGAACACATTTGGAGAAAAGGTCAAAATTGGACCACGTGAAGGATTTTCCCAGACGCTCACACGTACGAACGATGCGTTTGAAGCTTTTCAGGCATCGGGATCTTTTGTTCAGCTTTGGATAATGTATGTGAGAAGGAGAAGGAGAGGACGTTGGACGAGGACTGACCGTAGCGGTAGTAGAGCTGAGGCGAGCGTGGCACAGCGGGAGACATTCCCTGACGGCTGTAAGTCGGTGAGTCGATGTAGCCCGGGCTAGAGGAACGCCGATGCCTGAGGTCCAAACTGTCGTAGATATCCTGTCAAATACGGAGGAGGGGAGCGTTTAAACACAAGCTTCATCGTCTGTTAAAAATCTTAACTTCCAGAAGCTGCTGTTTAGTCCAGTTCTCTCTACTGTAACTACATATCATCTCCATTACATTTACTCTAGTTCATGAATAATTACTCGGCTTGGGACAGACAGAGCCCCTCCGGTGATATCCGTATATACCGTGTGTGTATATATAACACAGCACCCTCCACTAATATTGGCACCCTTGGTAAATATGAGCAACGAAGGCTGTGAAAAATGTTCTTTATTGTTTAACCTTTTGATCTTTTGTTTAAAAAAACTCAGAAAAATTCTCTGCTCTCATGGATATCAAACAACTGCAAATACAACACATTTACCAAAAAAAACAACCCCTTTGTTAAATATAGGTGTGCAACAATTATTGGCACCCGTATGAATTCATATGAGACTATTTTTTTTAGTACATGTGGGAGACTAGGAACAGGAAATTGTTCGACCATGACTTCCTGTTTCACAGGGGTATAAATATGAGGTAACACACAGGCCAAATTCCCTTAGTCATTCATAACAGTGTGTAAGACTCAGGAATATAGCTGTGATGTGCGGCAAAAGGTTGTTGAGCTTCACACAATGGGAAGTGTGTATAAGAAAACAGCACAAGCATTATTTATTATTATTATTGGCACCACTATGAATTCAAATGAGAAAAAGTATATTCTCATTGATATTTGACATTTTTCAGTCCACCTGGGTGACTAGGAAATGCCCATTTCCACCATCAGGGCAATAATTAAGAAGTTCTAGTCAACTGGAAATGTTATGAATCGACCTGGAATTGATTCTGGATAAGGGTGTCTGCTAAATGCCATAAATGTGCACACAGAGAGGTAGCCATATGGAAAAGTACCTCATGCCCACCGTTAAATATGGCTAATTTTATTTAGCTATTGTAAATATTGTCAATTTTTTAACTCGGGATGTCACCATCGGGGCTCCGTCCCAACAATACAAGGGTAACCAAAACACATTTTAACCTTCAGGGGACCCAGTTTTCACATTACGCCAAATTGAACATCATAAGCGACTTCTTGGCAAAAAGTTAGTAAGCGAGAAAGCTAAAGATTAGAAGGATTATTTCCGTTCTGTCTCCTGCGGATATTTGAGTAAATTCTTTAGTACCTGAGAATACACAGAGAGAGTTCCCAGAGACTGCGGTCAGTGCAGGAGAGGAAAGAAAAGAAGAAAATGAACACAAGTCAAGCAAGCACAAATTCATTTCACACTCCATTACTCAATCCTTTCCAGGTCCACGCCAGAAGATGGGAGGTGGACTGAGAGAGAAAGTGGAAAAGACGGACCCGTGTGAAATGTGATCGTTTGCACGAAAGCTATTGTTGTCGTTTGTATATGTTTAACCGAAGATGTTCAGGGTATACGCTCTGAGAAATAAAGGTACCATGCTGTACTGTACCTCGCTGCTGTCATGGTACCATCAGGGGTACCTTTAGGACGTATCTTTCAACTGGGAATACGAATATAGCTTGGTCTAAAAGGTGCAATGCAGAGGTAAAAGATACACGCTTCTAGGTACGAAAAGACGTACCACTCCAGCGATAAGGAAAAGTACAGTACCTTTAGGTCTAAGACTGCTGTAGATTGGCAGAACTTTTAGTCTTTCATTATTTGGAATAAAACAACCATGCTAATGGATGAGAAATCCTAAATCCATGCACCATGGTCTATTATCACAGTGTGATATACATGCAGCTAAAAGCGTCCATCCGCTCACATAAGCAAAAGCAGGAGGCAAAAATAATCCTATCGTCATTCCCATCATTCAGGTCATTAGGGTGCACTGTAGAAGGCAAGAAGGAGTAACAGAAGGACGCTAGTCCTGATAGCATTAGCACTAAGCCTAACATCTCAGTACCTCCCCACAGCGGTAACGCTCTAGCCTGTCATCAGAGAAGTATCTGTGATACGCCTCGTAAGGAACGAGATCGGCTCGCGGCTCGCCGTATACAGCGCTAAGCTTAGGTAATGAGGACAGAGCCCTGTAACTGAGGATCTCATTCTCCACTCTGGCCTGAAGAACACACAAAGGACAGAACAGAGGAGACAGGAACACGTGAGAGATACACACACACACACACACACAGAGTGAGAGAGATCCAGATGGAGATTGGAACTGGCATCACAGCAGGTTTCTGACCGCACATACCACAGATGTCCACACACACACACACACACACACACACACACACAAGGGATGGGTGATATGACAAAAATGTCATATCATGATTCTATATATATATACACAAAGTTTATCATCACACCAGCAGATTTCAGTGAGTTTTTCCATTTTTTTAAATTAAAATTGATTTTTAAAAATCATAATATCTCAGAAAAAGTACATATTGTGATGTAATTTATTATGATAATCATATTATATCGCCATATCGCACAGCCTTAACACACACACACACACACACACACACACACGTGCTTACTTATGAACATAGCAATAACATGACAAGAAGTGGAAAAAATGGTGATGAGGTCAGAGAATTTATAATAATGATAATAATAATAATAATAATCATCATCATCATAATAATAATAATAATAATAATAATAGTGCTTTATCCCTTGCGGGTCATGGTGGATCCTGGGAATATTGGGTGTGAGCTAGGAATACACCAGCCACCATACACACTTCACACACACACACACACACACACACTCTCTCATTCAGTCATGAACTGTGTGTACTGTGTGTATATGAGAGGTGTGTGTGTGTGCGTATGAGAGGTGTGTGTGTGTGTATGAGAGGTGTATGTGTGTGTATGAGAGGTGTGTGCGTGGAGCGCTACTTACACAAATGACCCTGCTGGGAGATCCTATACTGGAGCCGGGAGGAGAGATGGAGGCCTCTGAGGTGCGTCTTAGCTGTAACAACACGCACACACACACACACACACACACACACACACACTTAGAGTAAGGTCGTACAGTCACGTATTTCTATAAACCCACAAAAGCACTCATAGCTGTTCTGTCTCTCACCCTGAGCTTCCTCTCCGTCCTCGCAGCCTGCTTACACATCGGATGCCACACCTGTGAACCTGCAACACGAAATAAACCAGAAGAATGGTCCAATCCATCTCTCCAGGCACAAGTGATGAGTTTTATTAGCTTTTGCACTGCTGAACAGACGAAGTAACTCGCTCAGGGCCAGATGTACGTACGTCAGGAGGCGTTCACCATGTGTCTGAGATCTAAGACTGTGTGTGTGTGCGTGTGTGCGTGCTAGAAAAGCTGCTGTGAAGTGGTACGGACAAAAAGCTCGGGACTCGTGAAGAGGAAATACGAGTTCAATGTGTTTAATAAAAGAAGATCTCATGCAGTGAAGCTTTAATGAAGAAGTATAATTACACTGTATCCGTGTTCTTCTTTATGAACATTGGCAGATCTCACCAAAGTGCTGTTGAATGTGTTTCTTGTTAAATGTGAGGAAAATTTGATGTGTGTGTGTGTGTGTGTGTGTGTTTCTGCCTTACTGCATTATATCCAGATCTGCATGACAATTGATAAACAGTATTAAAACAAACCGTTCCCCTGAATAATTCGTTCTTAGTTCGAGGTCCTAACTAACAAAGTCCTGTATTATTATTATTATTATTATTATTATTATTATTATTATTATTATAGTACATGTTGTCATGAACAAAATGTATATGAAATATGTACGAACTGAGCTACAAGCATGGAGAAATGCACAAAATCATTACAGCTAATCCCCTGAGATTTAGCGCCTCGACCGTGAACCTCAGACGTACTCAGATGCACTTCACATTTCTCCAATCTGGTCCCCCCCCCCCCTCACTTTTTGCACAATCCTCAACCTCATCCTCATCTCAATCCTCATCTGTATGAGAAACGGAAGCGCACGTTGCGTGTTGCCGTGCTTAAGTCGCGTGTTTAGGCTCACGCGGCAGTTTCGTACATCACACGCAAGGCTTTCAGTGCAGAATGTGACCTATTTACAGCTGAAAACGGGAGCAAACAACAAATTATCCGGCCCTCGGTGTCTCGTCGTTGTTTGCCCTACACACACACACGCACACACATGCACAATTACCCACCTGATATTGTTTTGGACATAAAAACTCGTGTATAACTTGAGATCGATCAGCTGGTATGCAGAAAATAACACTAAGGGTGGGGTGCACCAGTAAGGATTAAGCTTTCCGGCCCTTTCCGGATAATTTTGGACACCCCTAATCTAGAGGCTCATTTAACAAACTTTACTCGAGTTAATAAAGTATTAGAAACTGCTCTTAGGGATTCCTTCATGGGGAAATGGCGGCCATGTTCGAATCAGCCCTTTATATGTCTGTTTTCTGTGATCCAGCTTGTATTCGAGTCTTCACAAGCGCTTGGACTTTTCGGAGTCGCATATCCTCTATACCATCCTGCGTTTTCCTGTGTGTTGCGTTTCATGGCAAACTGAACTGAAGGAAAAACTCATTTCCTGATCAAATAGAAAGCTGAAACATTTGGCTAGTGCGGTAAAGTGCGGCATGAGGAGCACAGAGAGTACACACCTGCCAGGTACATCTCTTCTCCTTCAGTGAACGTCATCTGACAGCGTGCACAGCGCGCACATGTCGGGTGATAATGCTTTCCACCGGCCTGAGAAGACGGAACGAGAGAGAGAGAGAGAGAGAGAGAGAGAGACAGGCAGTGATATCTTGATATCCGTCTCGTATATAAATCACGACATGGATTATGACCGACATTCCTTTCGGATACGCTAAAGCGACGCAGGACTCTCGGGTCAGTTAGTCGAGTGCAGAAGGTAAATATTAAGCAGGAAGAAGAACCGGCTGTCACAGAGCCTCAGAAATGTCCTGACATCAGACATTTTAGCTCTCAGGGACTTTTATAGGCTAATCATACGGTATTTTACCTTCTTAAAATATTATTATTATTATAATAATAATTCCTGCAGTTTTGAACTACCCTCTTAACCTACTATTTCATATTAACCTTTATATTTGAACTGTTTTTTGAAGACTATTTCTCATTTCTATACATACTCATTTTACTTGTAAAGCGTATGAAATGAGTTATATAAATAATTCTACCTCGTCTTTATTTTCTACTATAACCTCCTTCCTCGACGTGTCCAAGTAAGTTATTTATGACCGTAAGACCAAACCTAGACGTTTTATTGCAGATCATGTACATAGCCACGGAACTAAGTAATATTCTTGCTGTGGTTTTTTTTTTTTTTCTACTCAGTGAAGAACGTCTAGAGGAAGCACTACAAAACGCCAGATGACCGGAAAGACAAACACGAGACGATAGCAGGACGAACCCGAGATAAAACGAGATAAGGACCTGAATGCGAAGCGCTAGGGAATTGGCCTCGAGACGTCGTTCAGTCTGGGAGTAATTACAGAGCCGACTGTGTAAATGAGGCTTTTCTGAAAAGTTCTCGTGAGCTGCAGCTGCATCTCAAACAAACAAACAAACAAACAAACAAAAAAAGCTTCGGAAATCTTCCTCTGGTCGGCTTAGAAGACGAGAGGAAGAGACGGAGAGGCAGAGAGGCAGGTGGCGTCTGGCAAAGTTGTGAAAATATGCAAATTTCATGGAGTCATGGAGATTTTAGGAGTAACATTTTCTCCTGTTAGTGATGTACAGCGTCTGTGGTTCTGCACGGTGAAGAAATATTGTTCAGGCGGTTACGTTGTCTATTTCGCAATCCAGTGTTCTCTCTCTCTCTCACTCTCTCTCTCACACACACACACACACACACACACACACACTGGTGGCAGAACTGTCAAAAGCACCTGACGTTAAATGATTATGGCACCGGCATTAAAGGGGTGAGCCTCTATTTACAGACACCTGTCTGTATGCACTCGGACGGCGTTTTCCACACGTTCCACCTTCAGCTCAGTGATTTTTTATTTTCTCGATAAACGTCGTGGGTTAACGTGACGTATGACGGATCTGATGCTACACCGATCGCTCGTGGAAGCGCAGGGAACTGATACGATGTTCGCAAGTGTTCTTGGGCTAGAACGCTACAGCAGCTGTAGAGATGACGAGTGTTGTTGCGGGACGTGAAGACGGATCCACGCACCATTAACACAGCTTTTTAACTCGACCGGAGATAATCTTGGAGGGAAAAAAGCCAAAGAACCGTAGCGTGCAGATTGGGCTGAAGCTCACACACAAGCGCAAAACGCGAGAATAAGACTAGGTTGTGCGTATCGCTCCAAATCTAATTAGCATTTCATTTGAATATTATCCAGCACTGATAGGTCTTTACAAAGCTCTGGCCTTCAGGTTCATTTACTCATCAATTTATTTCACTGTATTTTTCCTCTCTGTCCAAATTAATTAAAGTAGAACTCATATTTCTCTGTATTGTTCTGATTAACGGCTCATACCCATGATTATAACGCAACAGTGTATAAAACAGAGACAAAGAAAGGGAACTTGGATACTAACACCAAAGAAGAGAGAGAGAGAGAGAGTGTGTGAGTGTGTTTGTGTGTGTGTGTGTGTGTGAGGAGGTGGTAAAGAGTGGGTCAGGATCTGTATGGTAGGAGAATGTGCAGAGACGCCCAAATATCTAAAAATACAGAATACAGAAAATTGCATAAGCAGCCCACGTCAACACACACACACACACACACACACACACACACACACACACACACACAAACAGCTCTTGCCCAAAAACAATACAGTCTGAGTTTTTTTTTTTAACACATACAGAGGGTTAATTGATGTTGAATTAATATCTAATAATAATAAGTTTAGATTACTACAGACCAGAT
>NC_071272.1:23861037-24013537 GCF_023375685.1 Ictalurus furcatus | reverse complement strand
GGTCAGAGAATGTAATTGAGATCCCAATCATTAAACGTTCCATTTCAAAAGCCTCATTATGGAGGAACTGAGTAGCGTCCGTCTCACTACATTCACAAGTCAAAAGATTCATGAGAGTCATAAATATTATACTATAATATTCTATACTATAATATTCTATACTATACTATTCTATACTATACTAGTCCATACTATTCTATACTATACTATTCTATACTATACTAGTCCATACTATTCTATACTATACTATTCTATAATATTCTATTCTATACTATACTAGTCTATACTATTCTATACTATACTAGTCCATACTATTCTATACTATTCTATACTATTCTATTCTATACTATACTTCAGTATTCTCTACACTTCAGTATTCCCTATACTATTCTATGATATATTATTCTATACTAGTCTATACTATACTATACTATTCTATACTATACTATACTAGTCTATACTATACTATACTATTCTATACTATACTATTCTATAATATACTATACTATACTATTCTATACTATACTAGTCCATACTATTCTATACTATTCTATTCTATACTATACTTCAGTATTCTCTACACTTCAGTATTCCCTATACTATTCTATGATATATTATTCTATACTAGTCTATACTATACTATACTATTCTATACTATACTATACTAGTCTATACTATTCTATACTATACTATTCTATAATATACTATACTATACTATTCTATACTATACTAGTCTATAATATACTATTCTATAATATACTATTCTATACTATACTATTCTATAATATACTATTCTATACTATACTATTCTATAATATACTATTCTATACTAGTCTATACTATACTATACTATACTAGTCTATACTATACAATTCTATAATATACTATTCTATACTAGTCTATACTATACTATTCTATACTATACTATACTATACTATTCTATACTATACTAGTCTATACTATACTATTCTATAATATACTATTCTATACTATACTATTCTATAATATACTATTCTATACTATACTATTCTATAATATACTATTCTATACTATACTATTCTATAATATACCATTCTATACTAGTCTATACTATACTATACTAGTCCATACTATTCTATACTATACTAGTCCATACTATTCTATACTATACTAGTCTATACTATACAATTCTATAATATACTATTCTATACTATACTATTCTATACTATTCTATACTATACTATTCTATTCTATTCTATGGAGATTCTTTTTAACGCTTTAATTATTGACGGGATTCATTTTACACCAAAAATGTATTTGGTGATCGATGCTTTCCTTTATAGGCTCATTAGAGCAACACCCATGCAGGGTCAAAATTATGGAAGTATTTTGCAGACAATTTTCAAAAGCAACTGCAAACTGTATTAGCTATCGCGTTTCCTAATTGTGGACGCATAAATTGTGACATAACGGAAATGCAAATGGCGTATTACCGTTTGCGTTGTCGTTCACACGAACGTACAGAGTCTGTTGAATTTCAAATGGAAACGTGAAGTCCATTAGCAACTGTATTTCCCGTGTCTTGCGAGCTATGATCCTGGCATATCAACATAGCAATAGCGATTTGCTATTTAACGTCCTCAGGGTCACGTACGGAGGCTGCCAAAATGTGAAAAAATCAGCGATGGCGTAGGAGTACTGTATACCATGGGGCGTGTTTGTATTTGTAATTGGCGTCAGTCACAGTCGATGGCCAAGAAGGAAACTGTTCTGTACAGAGGATTGTGCCGATGCTTTATTTACAGATACTGAAGGATAAATCTGTCGGCATAAAAAACAGAGATTAATTACCCTAGAAAACTCCACACATGTCACATCAACATTCTTATCCTTGGAACATTTTTTTTTTTTTATAACTAAGTGAATCCCCAATAAACCTACATCCCAACAAAACCTTTAAACCGCCGATGCTTTATTACGGCGCTCGAACAGGTGGTCGACTGGGACTGACGTCACTTCCACACTTCCAGACACGCCCCATAGTATACTCCCACCCCCAACACTGATCGGCAGATTTCCGCGCGAGGCGTGGGATTTCGCACCATTCTGTGTAAACTCTACTGGCTCTGTGAAAATCCCAGGATTTCAGCAGTGTCTGAAACCCTCAAACCAGCCCGGCTGGAACCGACAACCACGCCATGGTCAAATGAGTTAATACACTCTTGTGCTGCTTCATTTACTGTAGTGTTTGGTTTTTGTTCTGGCTTGCACTTACACGCCATCTGCTTTAATATACGATTGCTTTAAACGTAATCTATTACATTTCGGAGGCACGGTCAGTAAACCGTGGCACCAGAAAGATCCTTTCATGTCAACAAGAACTATGGAACTGTTTAAGAGCTCTAACAAGAGCTTTTATGGAATAATTAATGACATGAGATTTCCTACAGGCTCGCCTTTTTAAGAATCTAAGCCATCCTCCCTGCTGGGAGCTCCAGGCTACGACAGAAGTGCTCAGTCCTGGTCCAGAAGGATAAAAAAGGACACGCACATGCACACACAGTACATACAGTACGTAGTTTAATCAGACTGCCCGCTCGGATTATACAGTACACTGGTTAGGACACTGAGGTCTCTCCTAGGCCTGTCACATTTACTTCATAATCACCTAATTGGAATCTTTGAGTTCATCCCGATGATGTCATTTTTAATGAACTCATTAGGGATGTAAGTGAATGTGAAAATATTACTTGAATGTATTGGGATGGACAGATACTGGGTTCTTTTTACTTTCATGTGGGCGAGCGGTCAGATACGAAGCTTGTGGGACTACAGTTGTTAAACTGAACGTGTCGCTACACGTTCACAATGCATTCATTCATCATTAGTAACCGCCTGGTCAGGGTCACGGTGGCTTAAATTAGGCTACCATTTTGTGTATGTTTTGGCATAGAACTGAGCAGGTACAAACAAAAAATAATAACTGCGAGAGGGGGATTAAATAAAGACATGTTCAATCTCTAGTTGAGTGTCATTTTTTAAATGACCAAAAAAATGTTAAAATCCTGTTAAACCTTTCCGGTTTAGGACACACCCACTCTGCTTTAATATCCGAATACAGATACGGACATTGGAAGCCCTGTGCTACGTCATGCTGTTATTACGCTACAGTTTTGCTTATGAGCACAGCGTAAAAATCAGCAGAAAATATTTTATAGTATTTATATTATTTACATATAGTATAAATATTAATAGTTTCACAAGACAATTAGATACTAGCCAAAATTTCAGAATCGTGACAGGGCTAGTCTCTCTGCCGTCTGTTCTTTCTTTGTGCACTCTCTCCAGGATTTAGCCGTTTTGCAATCACGGAAATTCAAGCGAAAATCAAGCGAACTCCGCAATACTCGTAGGAGTATCGCAGTTTTTCAGATTCGGGCCAGGACGTGTCATGTGACGTCATCACAACGCGCACGAAGCCATGACTACAGCGAAAAGGTCTCGTTTACCGACAAACCTCACCGCGAGAGACAACGTCGTGCGATCGCGATCGCGATTCCGCCGATCCGAGTAGCTTTCCGCAAAGAAAAGCATAAAAAACTCTACAAGATGCAGGGCAAATTTTTGAAAAAAAGCCGCAGCAAAATCGAGAATTTTTGGCCGCAACGATCACAAAAAACAACAACAAAAAAAGAGTTCTCTATTGGCTTACGTTATTTATCGACTTTTCATAAGCATCTTTTAAAGAATACTTCTCCCGTCGCAAAAACTCTGCTCATTCCATGCTAAACATTATTCTCAGCTCCCTTGGTATGTTTTAAATAATCTGCCTGTGTGTGTGTGTGTGTGTGTGTATACTTGTGTGTACATGTATTCTGCCCTTGAATACGTGTGTTCTGTGACGACAAGCCCCAATGTCTTCTCTATAATAGGATAGTTTCAAATGCTTACAGAATTCCTGATTAAGATTAGTGTTAAGTTGCAGACGTGACATTAGCTGTTTTGATTTTTAATTAAAATCCCCCGTCTCTGAGGCGCGCGTGTACGTACGCAGTCTGGCGCGTGCCGATACAGATCCTCAGACTATCGGTTACAGTCCTGTTAATTATAATTGTCTTTTAAAGATGTCAGAGTGTGTGGTTTGGTCTAGAATGCGTCCACGCTCGTGCCGAGATACGGAACGGCGTCAAGCCGCAGTGAACGTTCCCGACATTGGGATTCAGCCCTGCGGCTGAGGACTGTCCTAGTTTGTTTAGGTGTTGTGATCAAATCGGACACCGTTTTCCTCTCAGTTAGCCTTTTAAAGGTGAAAGCAAATACAAGCCGTGCCTGAGGGAAATTTTACAGGGTGTGAACACGGTGCGAGAATGATGAAAAGGACTAAAGAGGTTCTTTTTCCTAAATTCCACGGAGAGCGGACATGAACGGCTTTATGATTAGTTACAGGAAAAGGACAGGGAGGTTATTGAAGCAAGCTGTAACGGATATTTAGAGATTGAAAATAAAAAATGGACAGGTATCCAGTCCGTTGGAGACACGATGCCCAGATGTCAACAGGATAATAATACACAGTTCATAAACTGAATAGTTGGATGAGGATGAAAATGATGTAAATCATCCAGCATGATGTGGCCTTCACTGTCACTAGATCTCAAACCAATTGAACACTTTTGGGCTTTGAGGTTTGGACCATATTCTCCAGCACCGTCATCAGAACCCCAGCTGTGTTACTGGAATATCTTGTAGAAGAATGGTGTTCATCCGTCGATTACAGTTCCGGAGGCTTGTCGGATCTAGGATGATGTGCATTGAAGCGCTTCTAGTAGCTTGTGGTGGTCAAACACTTTCCTAACACACCTATCATCTGCCTGTGTGTAGTTTATACAGTCCCCTTCGAAAGTATTGGAACAGCAAGGCCAGTGATTTTTAATCTTTGCTATACACTGAACACCTTTGGGTTTGAGATCAAAAGCTGGAGACGAGACGATCGATCAGAATTTCAGCGCTCGTTTCCTGATATTTACATCTAGATGTGTTAAACAACTTAGAACACCTCTCTCCCCCTGTCTAAGATGCTCTTTCTATACCCAATCACCTTACTGACCTCTCGCCAATGAACCTAATGAGTTGCAAAATGTTCCTCCAGCTGTTTCTTTTTTACTAACACTTACATTTCCGGCCTTTTGTTGGCCGGCGTCCCAACATTTTTGAGACCTGTTACGGCCATCGAACTCGAACGTACCTTATTTTTTTCTTAAAACGGCCCGTTTCCTCAGTTTAAACATTCGATATGTTTCCTACGTTCTATTGTGAATAACACACGGGGTTTATGAGATTTGCGTATCGTCGCGTTCTGTTTTCATTTACATTTTACACAGCGTCCCAACTGTTTTTTTTTTTTTTTGGAATTGGGGTTGTATAATAAATATCAGGAAATAAAAGCTGAAATTCTGAACTCTCTTCTCATATTCATCTTTTGATCTCAAGCCCAAATGTCTTCAGTCGACTGCAAAAACAATGGAATTCAGAGGGGACTGTAGGTGTTTCATGAAACGTTTTACACATGATGGACAGATATCCTGTAAAGTGTCTCGTACCTGCAGATGGTGCAGACGAAGCACTTTGGGTGGTAAGCCCGGCTCAGAGCTGACACCACCTCCCCGGTAATAAATTCCCCGCAGCTGTCACATTTAGTGCCGTAAAGCCGCTGGTAGTCCTTGGTGCAGATGTACTCACCGGCCTGCTGGAAGAATCCGGAACATGCCAGGTCACAGCCGCACACTGCGGAAAAGAAAATCAAGAATATAGTATTAATAATATTATAGTAATAAATACATTAATACTAAATTAGTCCATTTAACAGACACCTGAATGGGACACGTGACTGTGATGTCAGCCTCCTGACTTCAGAAACATACCTGGAGTTTATAGTGATTCTTAAGTCGGTAAATATCACGTTTATGAATCTGTAAAGTGTTCATAAACATAGGTTTTTATGTATACTGTCAAACCGGAGACTTTCCAAGCCAACACAAGACGGTTGTGTTTATAGGCAGTTAGGACGTCTGATGAGCTCCAGCTAAGTCGCTAACGATCATGTCCATAAACTAAATAAACTTTCTAGTTAGCTAAGCTGCCCAATTTAGGTAAATTGCTTTAACAAACCTAAAATCTATATCAAGCGACTAGCTAAATAACACCGTCGCTAGGTCACGTTCTTACCGAGGAGTTGCATAACGGTCACGTTTAGCTAGCTGACTTTGTTCGACTTAGTTTTTACGTGATCATGAAGAGACGTGTATGCCTTCCAGTTCTCTCTAGTATAAGCACGCAGAGTTTGTCTGTATAGAGATACGTACATACAGTATGTTCGGTCGATGCTAAGGCTAGTCCACCGCTTAGCATCATTTAGCATCTGACGCCGAGTCATTAGGATCTTCTGGAGTTACACCATGGGAAGGCGTTAGTTTAGCCGAATAGCGCTCGCTGTCTTTCAACGCTAATCCGTAATAATAAGTAGAGAATAAAATCCGTGATACATTCTTCAGTCAGATTATAACCAAGTAGCATCAGGTTGCTAGAGACATTACCTGTCTGTTTACACACAAGTCTGAGTAAACACGTAAAATAAATACACACTTTTATGTGAAATGAGAGGATGATATCTTAGCTAATTATTTACATTTAGTATAAAACATTACCATCCTTACCATGATCGTCGAGTTTTAGATTATTATCTTATTTTATTTATAAACCAGTGCCGGTATGTCCTGATGCATATCGTGTATCGATCAGGATCGTGATACGATTTTTTATTTTTATCATATCGGCCAGCGCTTCGTAAACTTTTCATGGACATCTTCTGACATATTGCATTTTTAATTATAAAGTGTGAAAATGTCATCAGACAAAGATAAAGAATGATTAGCTAACGCCCAATTCCCATAAGTCCAGTGCGGTGGCAGTCATCACACAGTGCTGTTCCTCTATTCCCACTTCTTCCTTCTGACATCGTTCCCTGAGCCGTCTCTCCCGTCACACTGGCGAGTTGCTGCATGCACACCCCCTCAAGGCACTGTAGAACACGTCAGTGTATGTGTGTGTGTGTGTGTGTGTGGAGGTCAAGCTGCTCCCGTTTCCAGCTTTCCCACAGACCGAGCAGCGGAAAAGCATTACTGTGTAACTGACACCCTGCATTTACTGCACACAGACATCTGTACAGTAATGAAACTCTAAAAATATCTATACTGTATATAATATGAAATATCTATACCGTGTATCCGTAAGTAAAACCCTAGCAGAGATTTGGAAATGACATCATCGGTCTAAATGCATCGGGATCGTCATAAAGTCCTTCACAACTCGACTTGGTATCGAGACACCAACAGTGTAAACATATCTGACAGATAGAAGCAGATGGCACACTGATTCGCTCGCCTTTCTAGCTGTTGTGTGCGCACTGCCCCATTTAACTCCTTAGAGTTAATATTGCATTTTTGCTAGTGGTCAGACGTGGGAACTGCGAGTGGGAAGCGCTAATATTTAGAGGCCAAATTAGGGCAGGAATCACGCTGCCCCGTGCTCGCGTTATAAACATTTTCAGTAAAGGAAGAACCGCGGAAAGGACAATTAACGACAGGGTTTTGCCAGGATTGTGATTTTTACGCCAAAGTGAGCTAGATTAAAAATACTCAGCAGCCGTCAAGATCTTGTTTTATAGCAAAAAAAAAAAACAACAAGACAGAATTAAATCTAATAAATTTCTTCAAACAAAGGCACAATATAAGCACAGACACTGACTTCGTTCACACGGACAGCAGTAATCTAATTATTGACCTTATTCTGAATAAGACAGTATTCTGATTAAGGTGTTTACATGAGTATTTTAGAATACTCCTTTCATGTTCAGGTTTTACGTGTTATAGAACATAGATCTATTAACGCCACACGTCATTACGTCATCGCGCCACGCCGTCCGACGTTCCCTCTGGAATTTCACGTATCGACATAGAGTTGGTCTTCGTTATGGAACCGTATACAGTTTTGTTTTTATTTTTAATTTTACGAACGCTTTGAGTGCGGTTAATTATTAGTCGTGCTATACGTGCTAATAGACGACTGCTTGAAGCCGTGGGCTGCGTCCCAAACCGCGTACTTACCTACTATATAGTATATAGAAATACATGTATTTTCCCTACTATACAGCAGGTAAGTACGCGGTTTGGGACGCAGCCGTGCTCTCTTGTTTGCCGTAAAACGGTTGAGCGCTGCCGTGTGTGTACGTGTCCCGTCACAACACGCGGTGAAAACTCCCACACGACGTTAATAGTGAGATTAAGGTGTGTACGTGTCTATAACGCGACTAAAACAGGAATACTCCACACGTCTTAATCCGATTTGTGTTTACTTCGAGTACGACTTCAGCTGGATTAAGGTCATCGATAATCGCTGTTTACATGCTAGTTTCTTAATCATCGTCTTAACAGGGTTAATATGGGATTAGTGTTGTCCATGTAAACGTACCGAGTGTGTGTATGACGTACAGAACCATTTCTGTTACAAGGTGTATTATAAAGATTGAAAGAGGGAAAGGGGGAGATAAAATCCATACATCAGAAATGCGTGCACACCACAGTGACCTTGTCTCCCTTCTGCAACCCTGGGTAATGATATTAGCTCTTCAGGAACACAGTTAAAACCAAGCAACACGAGCTGCTGGACTGTACGCTGGATGACTTTATGTTGTCGAGTCTCAACTGCTTATTATGGGGTTACTCTAAAAAAAATTCACTAGATCGTAGCCTGTAGAATAAATCGAGTGTGATCGCGTCTCGCCCGAGGCTGTGCCGGTCGTTCTTAACGTCTGCGGTCAGATTTATATAGAAATAAAATATCTAAAGAGATGTGAGGAACGCTACTACAAGATATTTTATAATGTAGTTTTTATCAATAATAATGTTTATATTTAAGATATTTTATAATGGGACGTACTTGGTGATTTATTTATATATTAGACGTCTGTGCTCTACATGTTGAACTCTTTCGTTACGCCACTTTTTTCTAAAAACGTCTGTGGGACACACCCTTACTCTCTATTCCAGCTTTCAGTACAGTAGTCACTCACTACACACACACACACACACACACACACACACACACAGAGATACACACACACACACTAAAATACACAAATGGCAGCCTGTGCCAGCCGAGTCACCACAGAGAAGAGGCTTTCAACTCCCTGCACAGACATCTGCACGCCCCACAGTTTAGCCTCGCTTTCCGGCGCCATGCATAATTCAACAGCTCGATAAATAAAGTGTGTGTGTGTGTGTGTGTGTGTGTGTGTGTGTGTGTGTGTGTGTCCAGGCTCTTCTGTATTGGACTGATCTGAGCCTGGGACTGCACTGGAAGTCGTGTATAAAGCGTGTGTGTGTGTGTGTGTGTGTGTGTGTGTGTGTGTGTGTATACACTATATGTGAGTGTGTGGAGAGTGTAGAGGTTGATTACGTATTTATCAACAGCCAACAGACACAATTAAAATTCAGCTCAGCAGGATGGACAGGCCAGCCCTCCTCTCCTCCCCGGCTTTTCTTTGTTAATGACATGCAGTACAATTACTTTTATCACTTCAGAGAGTGTGTGTGTGTGTGTGTGTGTGTGAGTGTGTGTGTGTGGGAGGATGGGTGTGTGTCAGGAGGTTTCAGCAAGGCTGATAGAGAGAAAGATAGTGTGGGTTGCTATGTCTGCCTATGTTTGTAATTGCCACTGTTAAGGCCTGTACACACACACACACACACACACACACACACACACACACAGTAGGTGTGATTAACATGGATGCAGATTTAATTGACGCCAAACCTCCTGATAAAAACAGGAGCAGATTTCTGTAGCACAATTAAAATTATTATAATTTCGGATCGTTTCAGTTCTTAGAATCTGATTGGCCGAGCTGCGTTTGAAAGCACGTGTTACACTAATGCCCAAGAACCCCGTTATTATATAACGTAAACGTGAATAAATCACCGTAACACTTACTGCTTTCTGGATTATTGCTTTAAATAAGCTCTTTACCTGTACACGCTTTGCTTTCAGAGATAGGACTGCTTTTCCAGGCGGAAGAATTTGTGCTTATGATTCGCTAACACAGTAGCATCAAATAAAAACACCTCCATTTTCTTTTCGGTCCTGCACTGAACGTTGGATAAAAGGACGTACAGTAAGAACAGCTTTCATAAACCGTGTACACTGTTGTCTGTCTAATCCTAAAATCTTTATCGTTAAAGTGTTAAATGAGCGTTAAATAATCACTTGTTTAGCCATTTGTTGGGGTCTGGGGCTATTTTGGCTATTTTTGCATGGTCTATATATTTACACCGATCAGCCATAACATTAAAACCACCTGCCTAATATTGTGTAGGTCCCCAAAACAGCTCTGACCCGTCAAGACATGGACTCCACAAGATCTCTGAAGGTGTGCTGTGGTTTCTGGCACCGAGACGTCAGCAGCAGATCCTTTAAATCCTGTAAGTTACGAGGTGGGACCTCCGTGGATCGGACTTGTTTGTCCGGGACATCCCGTAGACGCTCAATCGGATTGAGATCTGGGGAATTCGGAGGCCGAGTCAACACCTTGACCGGTTCCTCAAACCGTTCCTGAACGATTTTTTCGCCCCCCTGTGTGAATCAATGAGCCTTGGGCGCCCGTGACCCTGTCACCGGTTCACCTGTTGTCCTCCCTCGGACCACATTCGGTAGGTACTAACCACTGCATACCGGGAACACTCCTCAAGACCTGTCGTTTTGGAGATGCTCCGACCCAGACGTCTAGCCATCACAATTTAGCCCTTGTCAAAGTATTCTGTTTAACCAAACTGCTAACATTCCTAACCCACGTCTTGAGCTTTTCAGTTACATTTGAGTATAATAAATACACGAGGACGTCTGTCAGCAATTCCACGTTGATTGATTTAATTTCAGCTGTTTTCAGGACGCGTTCCTGTAGAAACACAGCGCTGTTGCATCACAACGTCTACACACAAAGACAATGGATGTCTGTCTCACTCCAGATTGGGTATGATGGACATATCCATTTGAACGCCCATCTATCAGGTTTCCAATACTATAAAACGGTGTAAGCCTGAGAGAATTAAGTGGATGAGAGCCATTTTTCTTTTGGCTGACCATGCTAAATGCGTTCTGTGGCTTCTTTCCCATTTATAATACTTAGCGTAGTAGTGTGGTTCAGAGCAGACTGATGAAACTCACTCAAATCACTGGCTTTCACATCCTTAAAACCAGTTCAAGGACAGACATACCTCAGTATAGCTCATGTTGCATGTGTATTAGAGTAGGTGTAACACAATGCCATGGTGTATTTGCATCCAGATTTGAACAGGAAGTGGATGTCGGGTTTTTGTTGTTGTTGTTATTGCTGGAAAAGAAGTCATTTCTCATTGACAAATAAAACAATAGATATCAATTTGCAGAACATGACTTCATTCAACTCCTGAACTTCTAAAATTCCTCAACCTCAGCTACATCACTTGAGTTCATCGTCGTTCTCAACTAGACGCCCCGTGGAACTTTCTGGAAAGCTTTCTATCTCATTTGACATTTTATTTTCCTGGAGATTTTCTTGTAATTGAATGCTAATTTAAGAACGATGAAAAAAACGTGTGCGGTGAACGTACAAGTTAATATTTTTTAGGTTCAGCGTACATGGTCTACGTACCGGCGATATCGCAAATCAAAAAATGCATGCGCACCACTGTTAACTCCCAGGCAAAGACTGAGAAAAAGAAGAAATGACACCGGATATTTTGGGATAGTTTTTGAGTTTTTGGGGTGGGAATTTTTGCTAAAAACCTGGCAACCCTGCGAAAGAGTTTTCACAAATCCTACGCGGAAATATAAACCTGGTGCTCGTGCGACTTGTTTTGTTTCGTCCCACGCGTAGTCTAAAACTTCCTGCCATGCTTTCTGAAAAAAAACAAACCAAACCTTTACGCTTCCTATTTGTATTCCTATCTGTTCAATCAGACTGTTATTTTCATATTTGGCTACATCCCTATTGTGTATATTTATACAGCTTAGATAATACTAATACTGATTCAGTGAGCGAGTTAGCGAGTAGCACAATTCAACACAGGCTAATTAAACATTCATAACAGAGACTTTCCCAGCGCTTCAGCCCACCACTTGACATCTATATACTTAGCTCATTCAAATGAATGGTGTGTGGTTTACTTAGTACGTATTCTATACATAGTCGAGACATAAAGTGATTCAGACATGTGAAGTGTCTTGCGATGCAGCGTGCAAACGGCTGAATCGATACCCTGTTTAGAGAGACAGTGAGAATACTCAGGCAGAATGCTTAACAAAACTACTACTGTGTGTCAGAGTAATGGATGATCTGCTCAAGGAGGAGAGAAGAAAGCTCTCTGAGTGCGGTCGGAAGTGATAAAAGAGCAACCTTACACTGATGAGAGGGAGCATTCGCTCGGCTCATGTAAAACCCACACGCGCTCGCACAACCAAAAGCAAATCTTTAGAGTTTTTTTAAAATGTATTTTTAAATGAAACTTACAATTTTAGTATTTAAAAAAGGGAGTTTTCCGCATAAGGACCAGCCCAATGTCCCCACAAGGTCATACCTGTCAGATATTTCTATCCTCACGGTGACATTTGGTCCCCACCACGATATAAAAACATTCCCCCCCACCCCCTCATCCCCATCACCCACACACCTAATATGCACGTTATTTTGCTTCTGTCGGCAGGAATCAAATACCATGCTGACCTTTCGACAACCAGGCGACGCGAATGCTATTGGGCGCGTGATCCACGAGGCTACAGTAATTCCTCCCCTAGCCAGACCAGTTCTCACAGGAGAGCACGACGTATCCTGTTATTCTGCTCAAAAGCTACAACAGGAACCAAAACGCAGAATCCATTAAAGGTTCTCTAGACCTGGAAAACGTAGAACTTGATAAAAAAAATATATGATTAAAAAGGAACAAAAACGGTTTAAGGAAATGGTTTGGAAATGATGACCTGCCTGTTTATGTTTAGACGGGGGTCTTTTTATAGACACGCCCCCAAGACGCTTTCATTCCGCCCCCATGTCTGTCTGTTTAGAAAGAAAAAAAACATGTCTGAAACCGGTAAGAGCGCAGCGCAGCCAGATAACACGCTGTGCTTTAAAAAAAAAAAGAAGAAAGAACCACAACAAAACCAGAATGAATTCAAAGAAATTCAAGTTCTTATGCGATAGAGACGGTTTCTAAGATTGTGACAGGACAGTGATGTGGTGGGTTTACAGAAGACTATGCAAGTTAATTACAGCTTTTGTGTTGAGTGAGTTCGTTTAAGTGAAATGAAGATTTCAGAGATCTCCCAACATCTGTCAAGCTGTTAAGTTGTTTCTCCTACGAGAATCTTTCTCATGCAATTACGCACTTCGAAATCTTGAGGTGCCGCAAACAAAACATTCCCGTTAGTGTTAATCCAACATGCTTGAGCAAGCCTCAAAGCCTTCGGGACTGTGAGATACACGCAGCGTATTCCGAGGAAAACAGTGAAAGGAAGTCAAACAGTCCTTCGCATTATCATAAGTTTCCTGCAACTACGAAAAGCTGCCATGACGACAACAATAAACAACAATAAACCCAAAATATATAACCCGTTTTAAACCACTTTTATACCGCAGCATGGTCGAATTCTCAAATCAGACAGTTTCTTTTCTATATATAAATAACATCTCTATATGACATGAGTGGCAGCTTTAAACGAATGCTCTAATGTTTCTAATACGGTATTGTTTCTACAGCAACAGCTTATCACAGGAGTATATCATTTCAATTCAATAAAGAACAACCTCACAAAATCACTGATAACACAAAGCTTTCTCGGGTGTAACAGTCAGGAAGTTTTCCACCATGTGTCTTCTCTTCAGGACAGATGATTCTGAAGACTTCGATGTTCTGTAGCGAACGTATCCGCTCAGGATAACGTGTAAGTAGAATTAACATGTGCTAGTTAGCTCAGGATAACGTGTCAGTAGAATTAACATGTGCTAGTTAGCTCAAGATAATGTGTAAGTAGAATTAACATGTGCTAGTTAGCTCAAGATAACGTGTAAGTAGAATTAACATGTGCTAGTTAGCTCAGGATAACGTGTCAGTAGAATTAACATGTGCTAGTTAGCTCAGGATAACGTGTAAGTAGAACTAACATGTGCTAGTTAGCTCAGGATAACGTGTAAGTAGAATTAACATGTGCTAGTTAGCTCAAGATAACGTGTAAGTAGAATTAACATGTGCTAGTTAGCTCAAGATAACGTGTAAGTAGAATTAACATGTGCTAGTGAGCTAGTAAAACTTGCAATCTATTGAAACCCCACCAGCTAAGTTAGCTAGCAAACTACCCTTCTTTACCCGATATGCTGTTGATATTGGAGGTGGTGTTTACTCCAGCATAGCTCACTCGGTTTGTTTACATCACTGTTCTTCAGATTTAGAACTTTTTCGGATATTAAGCATGAGTAATTTGTAAATGATGTTTTTCACCAGATGACTTATTTCCTCTTACTGGAGTCATTCATCTCGATCGCTACTTTCACTTTTACTCCAGTGAACTATTACTGGCAGTTATTTTCAGTAAGTCAGTACGTTTGGTACTCTACTGATTACTGATTGTAGACACGACATCTGACTTTGCACAAGAAGCTGGCTGAAGCCAAGACTCGGAAACTGAGAGTACGCTTCTTGTCAATACACTTTACAGGCTTTGAGGTTTGGCTGATTTTTGAAAGGCTTTCACCAACTCAAATTGCCAGGCTGCGGATCTCGAGAGAATACAGATGGATGTTATTTGTGCAAGCGCTTTTTACATTTACTTTAATATATAAATCTGTCACGCTGACGTTCCAAACTGTCACATCTGTCATTTATTTTTGTCAAGTGCTACAAGTTCTAACAAGTTGAATATTATGGGAACAGTATGAGATTTGTTGGGTGTAATGTCTGTTAAAACAGACCTGTCAATCAAGCAAACTAGCAGCTCTGATCGGTTGGCGCTGAGTCAGGGGAAATATGCAGGGTGGGGCGCACGTTTAATCCTGTCTGTAAAGTTGTACCTACAGTATATAGAGGCTTTCACTTAAACAGACGTCAGTGTAGATATAACCTTGTCACATGACCAAACCGCTGCGTCCCAATTTGCCCATTATCTGTATTAAACAGTATCGTAGATTAGAATTAGCGTACCCCAAATTGTTGAAATGAGCATCCCAAAGGTACCCGGATGGTCTAATATTTACGGTAGATTTTCGAAGTGTGGATCCGTGGACACTTTTTCAGCTAATATTACCCAAAAGTCCTTGCGCGAAGGAGGGAGGGAGGGAGGGATGAGGAGCTTTGTGACGGTTTGCTTCGCCGAAGCATCTTCAGTGTTTAAGTAGAGTTAAGTAGAGTAGAGTTAAGTAGCTTCCATGTTAAGTCCTAACCAAAGTTTGTTCTTTATTTTTATTGTCACGGAAACCAAAAAAAACCTGTTTTGATAGAGCAAATAATAACCACCACCTGAACATGTGTCTTAGATTTCCATTTGCAGTTGATTTAAAACATAAAACATAAACTGGAACAAAATTAAACACGGCTAATTAAACTTTAGCTCTCAAACTCCAGGCTTTCATTGGTGTACAGGGTTGCCAGATCTCTGCAAAATTCCCACCCCAACTACTTCTGAATCTAACTAAAACAATTCTTGCATTGGAAAGCCTTTGTGCCTTAACCAGCTTAATTCCATGCCAAACCTTGCTTCAAGACTATCCCAATCTGGCGTGAAATCCGTCTGAAATCACATGGCTTTCCGTAGCTAAACCGTGTTTTTGAATCCTGCGATCTGCTCTAGGCTAAGTCTGTCATCTGCAGCTATGAGTTTCTTTAACCTGGATTATAGAAGATGTTTTCTTAAAGCAGAGAAAAAGAACGAAAGTGTGTGAGTGTACGTGTCATCATATCGACAGTGTGTTTAGGAGAAGCATGCTTAAAAAAATATATATATATATATATCGAATGATATGATATGACACGCAGTATCATTACACCCCTATTACATTTCACCATCACATTAAAACCACCTTAATTCCACTGGGAAGCTAGAACCGAGGCTGCTTTCCAGTCCACAACTTTATCCTTTGAACGCTCTGAAGCTTCTCGTCCAGCTTCGGGAACAAAGAGCAGTCACGCAGACTTTCGCTTGCTTGGAGAGAGAGATGTAATCTGACAGCTTGACTTTCAGTAACAAGCACACACACACACACACCCATACTCCGATGGACAGAGATGGCATCGTTAAGCGCTTCCTCTCTCCCTAACTTCCATCCATTACTGGATTTATTACAATACTGATATAAATCTAGTATATTACACTGCCTCTCTTATGCAGCATAAATATATCATGGACACAGAAGCAGAGTGTCCTGCTTAACTTTGTGCTCTACAATTATCCTGAAAACCCAGAAAGAGAAGGAAAGGAAGAAAGAGAGTGAGAGAGAAAGAAGGAAAAGGAAACGAGACAAAGTCTAGAGATGTGAGATCCATAAAACCATCCATCATGCAGTATAATAACGTATAAGCATATAAGTTATTAAAGGTGTTAAGTTATTCTAGTTATTAGCCTAGGAGTACATAATGTCAATGTGGATTATATTTTGTTATATCGATGTTAGTTGGGTTATTTTCAGAAATTAAATCTGTACTCAGGGGGTCTGTGGACTCAATTTTAGCCTCCCTGGCTGTAAAAAGGAGAGAGAGAGCGAGAGAGCGAGAGCGAGAGAGCGAGAGCGAGAGAGCGAGAGCGAGAGCGAGAGAGCGAGAGCGAGAGAGAGAGAGAGAGAGAGAGAGAGGTAGGTAGGTTCATCACCTTCAACTGTCTGGGAATCAAATTGCACAGCAATGTTTCATAATTGATTTGCATGAAGCTTGACTGTAATGAAAAAATCCCAACAACCCGACAAAATCGCTGCCCCGAACTCACAGTAGATTTACTTTAGTCATGGAAGAGAACGATGGGCAAGAAAAAAAAAAATTCCAGTCTGAAACACATTTATAAAAGCGTTATAGGATTACTCTCTCAATGGGCTTTACTCATCAATTTCTTACTAAAGCTGTGTCTAAATGCACGCGTGTCGTGATGAGCGCTAATCACGTAAAAGCGCAAGCGCGTTCGTGGCACGGCTCATTTGCATTTTGTGACGCCCACAGAACTCCATAAAAGGAAAAACTGGCAGAGAACTGACTGAAAGGTGAAAGAATAGGATTTGCTTATTTTGATTTTACAGCTACGCCTATAAAAAAAAATATATTACTCGGCAGCGTAACGACACCTGAACCGAGCGAAATCTGGACAAAGAGGTGAAACGGGTGTGAATGAAAATGAGGAGAGAACTGAAAATGGTTTGGTAGGGGAACACCAAACACAGGATGTAGTGAATTTCCGAAACGAAGTGAATCCTCCTCTGAACGTTTTAATGAATTATTTCAATCGTATCCAACTTGATAAATAAGTCCCATTGTGACTCAATAGTACGGGGGGAAAACCCAGGAAGGAGCTGAAGTATTCCCTGATCTATTAAAGACAAAACAGTAAGCATTGGGTCAGTGTTTCCTTTTCCCAGCACACGGCATGGTCTACTTCACCTAACAGTCTGGACAAGTTGAGCCAGGTTTATTGATCTGTCTCAGATGGATGCATTGTATAGGGGAGAGAGAGAGAGAGAGAGAGAGAGAGAGAGAGAGAGAGAGCACGATCAAATCTGCTCTTCAAGAATGAGACGAGATAAATGAGACGAGACAAGGTTTAATTAGTGATATCGGCCACAAGACAAGACTGGTCAGACCAGCAATCCTCATGGGTGTTTACGATGATGATCAAGTCTCATGATGTCCCTTTTTTTTTTTAGTTTTTAGATAATTGTGTGATCGTATCACACTGGATGGATCGTTCTCTTCCTGCGTCAGCTCTTCGGGTCATTTCTGCTAATGCCTCGCCCTGCAGCCTTGACGGAGAGAGAAAAAACCGAGATCCTCCCGGTCATTTCATGGAAATAAACGCAATATGTGAATTTATAGCTGGAGATTATGTACAAAGCTCTTAAATGCCACTGTTTGACCGCAGCTCCCAGAACTCGGGCGCGGTCCGGGGACTAAGACTAGGATCGACTTCCTTGTCCGAGCCGACAATAACGTACCGTCTTTCCAAGACAGCCGTGCTTTTGTGCATTGCGGACGAAGCAGACGATGATGTACGGTATGAACTCTTGACTTGAGCTGATTTAAAGGAAGGTTTCATGCGGAAATTCCAATGAGGGTAATAAATAATGAAGGCCAGTTTCAGCCAGTCAGCGTTATGCAAATGTAGTTCGTCAGTGGTCATTTCTTCAGGCTGGGAAGGTTTTTAAACCTGAAAGGATTGTTGAACGAGGACAAAAGATTGTGCAGCTGTTAAAACAGCTGGATCAATATCTTTAAGTAATTACTCAGCTCTAATGAAAGCAGCCTGTTTTGCGAGTACAAAGAGCACAGAATGGCACAGGAGCTCGGACGAGTGATTTATCGGTCGGGTTTCCTGGATCCGTCTAATACGGTCTTTTACTATTTCCCACCAGAACGTCCGCTCGAGTCGTCGAGAATTCATTTCTTTCATTTTATTTTGCTCTCAGGGATACAACTAACCGTCCCACGAGCCTTCCTGATGACAGAATCCAATCCGAAATCATTCGTACAATTCACCAACCGACGATGCGATCAAATAAACGATACCATGTCCGCCAAAGATGGAGCGGTTTTCCGTAAGCGTCCAACACGCGGAACTGAACACGTCACGTAATGCACTGTAACGCGGTACAGCTGCCCGATTCTCATCATTAAGCACGATACCCTCACTGGACGCTTTAATAGGAACGCCTGTATATTTCTTCATTCATGCTCCGTCATGTGGCATCAGTGCGACGCATAAAATCACACAGATACGGGTTTCAGCTACGGTTCACATCAAACATCAGAATGCGGGGGATAAAATGAGATCTCGGGGATATTACGGTGGCATTCCTCCTTTATCTAATCACAAAAACGTAAATGCTTGGAGTTCTCTAGATGCTACTGAGGCTTTGAGTGGAACCAGGTTCTGCAGTCAGATGAGACAATAGCAGAGCTTTCTGGCTGTATGTTTGATTAAAACGAAGAACTTTGATGCAGAAAAGAACTTAAATCTCTTGGAGGATCTGTGATGCTTTATTTTTCCTCCTGGAAACAGTGATTAGGATATGGTATAAATAGGAATGGGCCGTCATGATCTTGGTGCATTTTGACATCTTGTTGTTGTTATGCTTATGAGCGACACTCAGTCTTCCAGTCCTACACCATGCTATGTGACTCATGGAGGGTTTTTTTTTTATTTGTTTGGGAAGTGAAAATCGATTTCATGCATGCCTTGGTGCAGTGATGGAGCAGTACAGACCTTCGTTATTGACATGTCACAAGCGACGGGTCCTCAGTATAATTGCATTATGGGATTGCATGCCTGGGTACTTCAGTCTTTCAGGGACTTGTGTACCGGATCGACAGCGGTCGGACGTACGCTGATCCGGACTACAGATCCTACGCGCTTTCATCTTGCTTTCATCTTGATATAACGATATAATCGTCTCTATACAATCTTCTCTGTACAATTCTCTATCTCGTGACCTCATATTCAGGATAATTTGGTGAAGGAAGAGTAGAGCATACCCTGGCAGGTGAAACACTTGACGTGAAAGTGGACGTTCTGCACGCGCACCACTTCTCCTTTGCACACATCGCCACATCGGAAGCAGGAGATGGAGTCTTGGCCATGTCCTCCACGTCCTCCACCATAGCTGGGGTGCTGGTAGGGGCCTGTGGAAAGAAGAGAAGAAAATATTTGAGAAAAATGTGAAAAATATTGATCTATCTGTTTGTCCTCCTTTGGGGCTGGCGTCTCGGAGTCAAGCACAGATTGATGATTTCTCTGAAAACACACTTCTGCAGGAACTGAGGATTTGGATCAGTAGTGCATGAGCAGGGAAAGAATCATCTTTTCTGGTTAATTCTGTTTTTTTGGTCTTTATTAAACACAACTGTAAGCAGAATAACACACTTCCATAAACGTGGATTCTTTTCATATAACAGCATGGTCCGTCATGCGTTATTCGTTGTAGCGTATGCATGCATTCCAACGTCACAATCTGCAGTGCCAATAAATAAATAAATAAATAAATAAACGAAACTGAGAATAAAAAGCTTAACACATCAGCCCACTCTAGGTCAAATAGCAGATACTTTCCACCAGAAGATAACTGGTTATTGGCACTGGTTTTCACACAACAGAACCTTCTTTAAGCTGTACCAGATGTGCTGTACCAGATGTTTGATCTTGCAACATCTGTGACCACTATAAAGCAGCAGGGTGAGGCTGACTTTGAGAGGATAAGAAGGGAAATTATGCACCGGGGAGCAAAAGCTTAAAAATATTAACGTTAGTGTATTTACAGCATTTTGTGTTTTTCGGTTTCGATCCTGATTTTCCAATAGTTGTCGCATGAAGTTTATTCTTTTAAGTCTTAATGAAAAATACATGGATCAAAAATATAATATTCAAGCATATTATAAATATCGGTGTACACACTTATACAAAAACATGCAATTATTAGCCACGGTCTTTAAAATGTTCATGTGGTGCGACCCTCCAAATAATATATTTCCTTAATATGCTTACGATCTTGACAGATACAGTAACATCCATAGAAAAACATGAATTATTTATGTGTTTCTCTAAATAAAAGTAATGAACATACAGTACATTTATGTCCTATATCTGCACTACCTCCTAGTTCATACAGATGTTTTTTAACCAATAAAACTGATTTTATTTTAATGTACAAGACTAGTATTCACTTGAACGTACCGTTTCAGTGATTAAACATGGCAGCCACACAACTCGGATGTGTTCTTTTTTAATTTGAATGAAAAGTTATTGAAATTATCGGTTACGCCGCATGATGGGTGGTCGCACCACATGATGAGAACAAGTATGGTTTAAAAAGAGTTCAATATATAACAAATCAGGTCTGAAGTCTTACAGAAAATTAATCAATACATATTGATTGACAAATATTGTAAAAATCCGAGTGGGTGCGCATGCAGTATATAAGGTACTAGATATGTATTATGACTTATTATGCATTTTATTTTATTTTTTAAGGGGAAACAATTGTTGACAACAAAAATAAAATGTAGAAGTCAGGATTTCACACACAAAATACATGAAATATCTCTTATTTTATTCGTATTGTTGTTCCAAGTAAGCTCTCACTGTGGTGTTATGTAATGTCCGGTGATTTAACGTCCAATTTCTGTGATTAAACGCTCTCTCTCTTTCTTCATCTGCTTTGGCAGGAAGCCGTTCTCAGTGTCAGTTATTCTATTGTTTTCTCTACAATGCTGGCAGACCGGCACGCGCCACTCCATCTTGCCACAATACAGTACACACGGAAAGCATTACACTCCAACTGGTAAACAGGAACAAGTCAAGGATTTACAAGCTCTACAGAACGAATGCAAGATGCACATTAATGAGTAATCAGTTAGAGAGAGGAACAGAGATTTTCCAAAATTACTACCAATAAACAGCGGACTTAAACCACTTGAAGGTCATTCTGTTGGAATGGGATGAAATGCGAACAAGGATTCACATTTTGTATGATCACACACCCACCTTTCCTCATGCTTATTATCTCCGTGGGATTTTAAATCTAAAGTAATTGAGCAATTTTCTTCGACCACTCAAATTACTATGGTGTTCTTTTTCAGGATTGTTCCAACAAGACACGTTGCGTGGGTTGGAGGACAAAATGTTTACAGTAAGAGGCTGCATAATCATAGCTGAAAGGAGAATCACAGTGGCTAACAGCAGTAACGTAGGCTGGTAGGTTTGACGTTTGCTTCAGAATAAGGTGAATGTGAGGGAAAAAATGATGTTTGGCTTGACTTGAAGTCGTCCTCTTCAAGCCAGAAGCCAACAAGGCCAGGAGCAGATCAAAACCTGAAGGTGGTTTGAGTACTTCAGAAACTTCAATTCAATTCAGTTTTATTTGTACATCGCTTTTAACAGTGGACATTGTCCCAAAGCAGCTTTACAGAAACATATAAACACAGGATATGGATTTTAAGAGTGTGAATTTATCCCTATTGAGCGAGTGGCGTGGTGAGGAAAACCTCCCTGAGATGATATGAGGGAGAAACCTTGAGAGGAACCGGACTCAGAAGGGAACCCGTCCTCATCTGGGTAACGACGGATAGTGTGAAAGTAAAAGAAAGTTCATTATGGGTTTTATATGAAGTCTGTTTCGTCGAACTGGTCCACTGTTCACTAAAGGAGACCCGAGTGTAAAACACTCTTTAACAGTGGTGAACAAAAAAGCTTAGAACGGACAGCACGTCAAACCTTGAGGCGGATGCGCTACAACAGCAGAAGAGAACTTCAGAAATGTCTGAAAAGTCTGTTAATAACAAAGGCGGATTGACGGGTCTAGCTAATGAAAGTCTTTCGAAAGATCAAGTGGAACTGCCGACTTCATCAGTGAGAGCCTTTTCAGCAGATAAGTGGATGTCCTGATGTGAACCTGGCTCTCTTCTAACTAGCAGTGAAATCAGTAAATGCAGAACGGCATTCACACTCACAACCTAGCAAAAAGTGAGTAAAGGTCAAGCAAGAGTGGGTGGCATCCGAAATATCTTCACCGTCGCCTGCCAACAACCCAAAAACAATAGAACATTGTTCTGAAAATCTCACGTTTCCACACTTTGCACAAGAACACGGAACCTCTAAGAAAACAGTGGCACATAACAGCTATGATAAAGGATTTTTACCACCATGGATGAAATGATCACCTGGATATAAGCACTAGCTTAGTCTTTATTACAAATCCAAATGGAGGAAGAATCAGGTAGAAGGTCAAACAGTACAATACAGGAAAACAAGAGTTCCATCCAGAAAAGATGTGTTTCAGGGGGAAATACCAAGCAGAAGTCAGATGAATGTCAGAGTCGCAAAGTTCAGGCTGGAATCGGATGGGGATGAGGAGTGCTGGCTCTCGGATCAATGGTGGAACTGCATGTGACGGGATATTATGAAGGATAAATGTGGATTCTGCAAGGAAGTTTTTCCACGATAACAAACCCTAGTGAATGCTCGATGTTCTGGAAAAGTCTTAAAACAGAAGTTCAAATCTTGACAACGGAGCAAAACTGTGCTTTCTGGCTGGGAGGGGCGTACTCTCTTTCCCCCGACTGTCAATCACAGTGACATAAGCCAATCACTGGCATCTGTGAGCTCATGTATGAAGAAGATGGCGGATAGCGCGTTACGTCAGCTCTGACCCGGCTCAGTTGGTAGCTGTCATATAATAGGGGAGGTTCACTGATTGGTGAGAATTGACAAGCGACCAAACTGGAGAGAAAATGGGAAAAAATAAAGAAGAAGAAGATTTGAGAGAAAGAAATAATCAGAAACACTGGATTGCACTTAAAAGTGGATAAAAATACAGGTCTTTGAGAAAGGAAAGGAGCCGTTAAGGATTACGGAGATCTGGTGCTCTACCGAGAGCTGCAGACGATGCACTATCGTGTGAGCGAGCGAGCTTCCTGTCAGTGGATTGTACATTAACGTTAAGACAGGCTTAGTGGGAGAGTGGGCAGCTAATTGTGGGTTTAGACCGGAGCTGACGGGTCTAGCCTATACTTTCTGCCCTACCACTTTTTCGTTAGATACCTCTAGTGAATACACATACACAGCGCTTACTTTGCTGGAAGATGACAGCAGTGTATGCTCATAAATGTGGCGGGTATTTTGTAGTTTAATACCACAGTTCTGCTGAATTCTTTTGTCTGCCCCACATAAAGTAAAACGTCTTTAAAAATTTGTTGCTGTTTAACAAAGGAAAAAAAAACCCAAGATGATCTTTTGATATGGTGAAATTTTCTGTTTAGACAGATGTTATGTAACATTTAAGGAAGGAGTCTCCAGTGTCAGCGCTTCGTAGCTGTCAGTAAGTTTTCCGACATGGGAAAGTTCACGCGTTTGTCGGTTTCTTAGTCACATGACAAGTTTTGAACGGTAAGAGAGGCGGGTAAAAAAAGAGGCTTGTGAGGGAACGACTTGCTGCTGTAACATAAGCGAGAACAGGAACTGACTTGTTTCACAGACGTTCATTAACATTAAACGTAATTATAGACAGTTGTGTTCGTTAATAAAGTCAAACTGCTCTGGTATACAGGGAATAAGACACTTCAGTATTATGGATTATTTTCTTATAACAGCATGGCCTGTCTTGTGGTATATAATTAACACCATTATTAGGAAATTAAGCTTAGGTAAGCAGCTAACACTTTACGATTAATTGTCAACGGACAGCAGTGATTTGAAACAAAATATAAACACAGAGAGTTTATAAGAACGCCAGAGCGAACATCGTGGATGTTTAAGAACTTAAAACTTGATTTAAGAAATAAATATCGCTGTATGTTAAAGTGGAAAAAGCCAGACCATGACGCAGTGTGTGATGACGCAGTGTGTCATGATGCAGTGGGTCTGTAGGCTTGGCAAGGTACAAGCAGAGGCATTTATCAGACGTGACATATTAACTGGATAGGATATCTAACACATAGAAATGATCACACAGTGCCGGGAGACATATTGTAGACCCTGGAAGAAAGGGAAAAAAAACATCATTACAACTTCATTTAATTCAACTGGTTTAATCACTCGAAGCAAATGAAGACCAGTGTATGCTGAAATATACATTTTCACACTTGGACCAAATATTCCAGTCTGTACGTTCGTTTTAGAAAGTGACGTGCGACATATCCGTAATTAAAACATCAAATACACAAAGTCACGATAAGACGTAACGTTTCACAGATACTGTACAGCAGGGTGCAAAAGTGCAGACAAACTAATATGGAACAGCCGAGTAACAAGCAAATGATGGAACGGTGGGCGGGGATGAAAGCACGCGGAGGTCGTCACCATAGGAACTGTAACGCAGTGGGGGAATCTGTAACAGCGGGTTTGGCTTGAGTATTCACACAGAATAGAAAACGCTCACTGTAAATACAATGAAATCTGGTTAGTAGAAAAGTCCTACAGCTAAAACACAAGACTAGAAATACAAAAAAATATATATATATATATAGTGATAGATATAGACAAAATATACATTATTTCGTGGACATTGGTGGACAGCTAAAAGAGCAATAGTGCCGTACAATAAAAAGTAGGAATAAAAGCACAAGTCTATCATTAGACAACTAAAAGTTGAAGCTCTGGAAGGAAGTAACTCATCCCACACTAAACACATGGGGATAATAACATGTTTGTCTCGAGGATTTGATCCAAGATGGCGGCAAACTCCGTGGTCTCTCTGGAGCATGACAAAGGTGCTATTTAACAAATCCACATGACCAACCAACTGCTCGGGACTGTAATAATCAGAGTATATATTATCATTTCTTCTGTGCAGTAGAGTTTTGGTTTCCTGTAGGGCTTGCTGTTTAGTCTGTGATTCTAGAGGAACTAGGTTTTGCTCTCTCTCTCTCTCTATCTCTCTCTCTCTCTATATATATATATATATATGTTGCATCTGTTCATGGTGAGAGGAATGACAATTTAAAAAATCCTACTATAATAAAAACTCCTTGTCCTTAAAGTGCCTAAAGTGCCTCTTGCATCCCATAATCCTCTTCACACAAATGCAACCCAGGTGGCTTTTAGTGTGGCTTGGCTGTGTTGCCTCTGCTTCTACCACTCTTCTGCCATCTGGGCACAGAACTAGCGCCAGGCTCCAGGGTGGCACCCTCCGGAAACCGCCTCCCTCCTTCTGTATTTACTTCGACTGCTTCCTGCATCCTGATTGGTGTTGCTAGGTAAGCCACAAACTTCCATAAAACACCATGGCAACGTCATAGACTCCCACCAATGACAAGCCGATAAACCCGACGACACACGCACAAAAACTTCAGGAATGTTGCCAGATCCTGTGAGGAGCGGCTCTGTCTTCCATCCCGCTTCTTCTTCTGATGATATACAGCTTTGCACCAGGCACTCGGAGGCACGAGCAATTTCCTATCTCTTTCCTTAAGCAAGCTATTAATAAAACAACTCCACATAGTAATGGGGCAGTAAGTTAGAGCATTACTCAGCACATGTCCTAAGCCTTGATTTAGAGTGCAGAAAGTGCACTGGTAAACTTCCTGGATGTAATACATCACTCTCCTTAAAAGAACCCACGCAGGGCTGAGAGCGGTATTAATACTGGGTTGATGTCAGTCAGATAATATAACAAATGAAAGCAACATCTGGAAATATTTTGATGCATTACCGAGGTGTGCAGGTTAGAGGTGTGTATCTGGAATTTAAAAGTCTCAGGAGCAACAGATATGACTCTCGCAGGACAAAAGAAATAAAAAAAAGAATCTGTTAAATAAGGTTTGCTTTGTATTTGTTAGTTATGTAGTGTATTCCCAGCTGTAGTCACCATCTCTTATTCGTTACAGGACCTCAGAGAGATCTTTTCATTACTAATGTTAAACATTCAGGCTTATTAAGCCTCAGAGAAACCATATTCACTTTTAAAAGTGTTAAAGCATCTCCGAAAACAGCCCAGATTTGAAGAATATTCACATGAACAGTTTTCAGACTTTACCGGTCGTCGAGAGCCTCGACGCACGACATCATGACGTGACACGTCCATATTTACAGCTGTAATTACTGTGACGTAAAGTAGGTCCGTAATGACGTCTCGTAAAGTCTGTCCGTATGGCGTTCTTTAAGAGGCTGTTTTTCAGCTGATGCCACGGGTGATCCACGCACGCACAATAAATACGTTTCATTTACATCTGTTCTGTAAATCCTCCAGGGCTTCAAAGAGCCAATTAAATGGCTAAAACCAGAGCTAAAACCAGGGCGCGGTTCTGTAAAGTTCGAGTTTGATCAGCTTACACCAGAGCTATGATTTTAAAAAGAAGGTTCCAACAGAAAAGCAAGCACAAGTTCTAAACATCTACACAACTGATACCGATGAGCCTGAAAAGCCATGTGTGCTGTGCCTATACGATCAGATCAGACAGTGTTGACGCTGCGTCTTGTTCAATAAACGGATATATTGCGATTGGGAAGTCATAGGAGCTACACGGAGACCATAACAACAGGGCTACAGACCGCTACGGTGTGAAAAACGATGGAGGCGTACAGCAGCTTTGAACCTGTGCACATTTTAACACCATCTCGAGTCTCACTCTCCACCAGCTGAGGGTAAAAATCACGTAACGCACTCTATTAGTCTTCTGAGACACAGTGGAGAGACGTGTCTGCCATCACAATTTACTCAGCCTGACGTTACGGATGGTGAAATGCCACGGTCACTCAGAGGTAGAAGACGGAGACTACACACGAATGGGAACGGGGATGAAACAGGTGAACTTCTCATCCTTCAAGTTTTCTCACGTGCGTATATAGAGGGCTCGAGGGCTTCAAGTTGTGGCCTGGTGAATGCCAATCACGCCAAAAGCGAAGCTTAAATACAGTATATACAGTATATAGCTAGTTTATTGGTGCTGTGTACAAATAAACTACCTATATATTGTATATACTGTATTAGAAGCTGCGCATTCGACCTAAACGAACTAGCTCACTAGCCATGCGTGAAAAATGTAGCTAGCTAGTTATTTATTTTTCAAAGTGGCAACCGGAATGCTACTATTCATTACCGGATATTCACCGCCTGAACTTCTACCGTTCCTCAGCCTCAGCTACATCACTCGAGTTCATCATCGCTCTTAACCTGACGCCCTGTGGAACTTTCCGGAAAGATTTCTATCTAACGTTACTGAGTAAGACAAAGGAGCTATCTTTCAAAACAATGCAGTCTTTCTCAAACTTTAGTTATAGTTAACAACAGTAGAAACCTAATAATATTTTAGCACATTTGTATTAGTTTTTGGGTTTGTTATATTCCAGAAAGATCAGAAAAGTTCGCTGGGCATGTTAGCAGAACGACGAAGCTGAGACACAGTGCTCACAGAGTCAAACTGTGGTCCTTTAAGCACCTTTGTTTTTTTGGTGGGTTGTTTTGGGTTCATGTCATGTGCTTTAGTTTACATTGCTACGTGCTTCTGTTTCTGTTCTAGCCCTGTCTTTGCCCCGTCCTGTCATTGCTTTGTTACCTGATTGTGTTCACCTGTTTTGTGTCTGACCCTTAGATTAGTTTATCTATTTACACCCTGCTCTTTCTTAGTCTTGTTTCAAAGTCTTATTGCGCATTAGTCCCTTCAAGTCCAAGCCTTAGTTCTCCGTGCTCAGTGCTCCTTGCACCCTGTTTCGCATTGTACTTCCTGGTTTTGATATCCTCGCCTCTTTCCCTCGATTGCCCCGTGTTAATCCTGCCGGCCTGTGTTTTCACCCAAGACCCGTACATTGGATCTAAAAAGCAAGTCATAGTATGGATTATCGGTAAATAGAAAAAAACATATGCGGTGGCAGTAGCTGCTCAGCTGCTCATGTCTGCTCAATGGGTTGTAGTAACCTCGATGCTTGGCTGATAATAAAATTCCCAGATTCAGCAGGTTTTTTCTCTCATCTCCTGATCTGAATGCTCTGGCATACAGCCAGCCCTGATGCTGTGTTTAAGCCCCTGCACTGCTTACACACATACACATACACATGCAAACGTGAGTAGCATTACATGCTAGTATACTGTAGGTAAACTGCGTACATACAGTATACTAGCATGTAATGCTACTCATGTTTGCATCAATAATAATATAACATTTAGCTGTTGTATTAATATAGTAAGCATTATTATAGTATACGTATAGTTGCAATCAAAATGGTTCAATCCCCAGTGCAAATCAGGTTTATTGTCAAAATGTACAGACTTTCAGATGTTTGCGATGAACAAATCAAACAAAAGCAACTGAAATAGTTCAACACGATGAATGCTTCAAGCGGTTTCCCCAAATTCAACTGAAAATGAAACTTATAATGACTTCTCCAGTTTCAAAATGATTCAACCCCTTCATGGCGAGCATCTTTAGCACTTAGTAAAGCAGGCTTTTGCTGTTATGACCTGCTGCAAACGAGATGCAGATCTGCCAGCGTTCCTGAGGAATCTTCTCCCCCCGTTCCTCATGAGCAGTGGCCTCCAGTTCAGTAATATTCTTGGGTTTGCGTGCTGCAACCGCCGCCTTCAAATCCCACCAGAGATTTTCTATGGGGTTCAATTCAGGTGATTGTGATGACCCTTTAGAATCTTCCAGGACTTCTTCTGTAACCAAGCCTTGGTGGAATTTGAGGTATGCTTGGGATCATTGGAAGGTCCAATGACGCCCGAGCTTCATCTTCCTCACAGACGGCATGATGTTTTCTCCTAGGATTTCCTGATACTTCAATGAATCCATCTCGCCTTCCACACGCTGCAGGTTTCCAGTGCCAGAGGATGCAAAGCAGCCCCAGAGCATCACCGAGCCACCACCACGCTCGACTGTGGACAGAGTGTTCTTTCTTCATTCTTCTTCCTCCAGACGTACCGCTGATCCATCGCGCTGAAAAGTTCCAGAACAAAATTCCAAAACTTCTGTGGATTATTTATATGATTTTGAGCGACTTTTCTTGTGCTTTTGGGTCAGTAGTGGTGAACGTCTCAGAGTTCTGGCATGGAAACCTTCTGCGTTTAGTACGCACCTTACTGTGCTCACTGAAACCTCAGTGTCTGTTGCCACCAAGCCTTGCTGCAGGTCTTTTGCAGTCAGTCCTGCCTTTTCACAAATCTAGTTGCAGCCGTCGATAGCTTCCTTTTTCTGCCCCATCCAGGTATTTCATACATTTTCTACCCCTAACCAGTTCAGGTATTTCATGTGTTCCAGCTCAAGTACACCTGGTGCAACTAATGAAGCCCTTGATGCTTGAGACAACACCTGTTTTGCATATTTGTGTTGTTGTGAGGGATTCTATTCAGGGGGGTGAATAATTTTGAGACCGGAGAAGTCATTATAAGTTGCATTTTTGAATTTGGGGAAACCGCTCGAAGCATTCGTTGTGTCGAACTATTCCAATTGCTTTTGTTTGATGTGTTCATCGCAGCTGTACAGCTGTAAATTTTGACAATAAACCTGATTTGCAATGGGGGTTGAATTTAATTCTGATTGCAACTGTACATCCTAGTACACACATTTATATGCACACCCCCTGCAAGGTTCCAGTTGTCAGCAGGTTCTGCAGCTTAATGAAAGAATGCCAGGCATTACAGGTATTACACTCTCTCCATTGACGTTCATGGAGCTGCAGCATGTGCCTGTATTTCTCTGTGACCTCAGCACTTAACTGAAATCACGACTATAATCCCATTCGTGGCTTAAAGCACAAGAGCATTCCAGGTTATTAGTTTCAGGTTCTCAACGATATTTAGAGAGGATAAAAATTCCAGACATATGTCTGTTACGTAATGTTGAAAATCCCAGAATATCAGCAGTTTCTAAAATACTCAAACCGGCCCGCCTGCTGCAAACAACCACGCCACGGTCAAGTCGTTCTGATGGTTGATGTGAATGTTACCTGAAAGCACTGATTTTATGGATTGTGCGGCTGCCACGTGATGGGTTCAGATGATGTCCACATCAAACGACAGAATCTTACCTGTTATTCCAAACTGTATTTCAAATAGACTGTTTATTGTGATAGCCACTAATCTGACCAGTATGTTTGAAGATCATTAAAAGAAAATGCTCACGGAAAAGTATGCCTTCCAGCTGTGCCTGCAGAACATCTGTTTTTAGGACTTCTGAGAAATTCTGTGCAGTCTGAACAGGAAAGGAACAAGACGGAGAACGTCTTCAAATTTGTCTTCAAAACTAACCGCGACAGATGTGTTCGATCCTGAAGTAGCGTGCCGATCGACCTCGACATCCTGTCTACTGAGCAAGCAGAGAGGGAAACTCTGGACTGAACTAGTAACTAGTACTGATCTGACATGGTGTGGTCACGAGTTAGCAGGCTCGTATGACGGTGAGTTTTCCCCTACTCACGATGGACCATTTTTAAAATAATGCGATAAAAGATTGAATCATCCAGAACTGAGCGTGAGCGTTTCGACCATTTCCCACTATGCTTAAAGAGACTAGGAGAGGCGTAATAATATTACCAGCTGTGAAATAGTTACCTACTGGTCCACTAGTAACTAGTTAATCACTTAATTAGAGGTTAACCAGATTGAGATAGCGCTCTACACATATTACGAACACGCTCAGCCTACAAACTGCTGCCTGGAATATCAGTATCCCACTCACGTCTGGTACACATGAGGAATTTTTAGACCCAAGAGTTTTGAACATACTGGAACCTTATCTGATGCAACAACAGATAAGTGTTGTTAGAATGGATTATATGCACCATAGCATCTTAGATGCTTCTTAACAGAGCCCCAGTTCCATCATATTTGTCTATTGAAGGCATCTATTAACTAAATGAGGTGTTTGATTAATACTGGAACAGAACTCTGCAGAAAGTTAGGAACGCAAAGTTCTATAAGGTACCGGCGTGGTCTTCAATCGCTAACTAAGCTACGACCGAACACTGGAAGTGATCTTAACTTCTTTGGTTCTTACGCATCTTTCATACATAACATCTTATCTGCCATCTTATAAACTTACTGCTCGTCAGTCGTATGTTACATCCGCTTTAATAAGAACAGCTGTGCGCCTGTCCAATCGAATGCAGTCATCCGATCAGCCAATCACGTCGCAGCGACACAATGCATACAATCATTGCGGATACAGGTCAGAAATTTCAGTTCGTGTTCGCGTCAAATATTAGAATGGGGGAAAATGTGATCTCGGCGACTTTTCCTGTCGCTCGTGGTGTGGATATTTCAGAAAATCTCTTGGGATTTTTCCTACACAACAGCCTCGACACGGAATGGTGCGAACAACAAAAAACATCCAGTTCTCTGGGCAGAAACGCCTTGCTGATGAGAGAGATCCGAGCAGAATGAGCACTCTTTACAACCGTGGCGAGCAGAAAAGCATTTCAGAATTCATAACACGCCGGATTTTGAGATGGATGGATGGATGGATGGATGGATGGATGACACCGGGTTCCACTCCTGAGGCTACAGTTGGCACCAAAACTGTTAAAAATAACCACTTCAACCTGATCAGCGTCGCTGTGGATCTGAAGTCGATAATAATCCCGGACGCAAGGTAGGAAGACGAGGCAGTTTTCTCTTTATAGTCCACACCCGCGAGCTTTTTTTGTAATCATCACACTGACCTAGCACATGTGACTGAGCACCTATAGAGTTTTTCTACAGTAATTAAACGACACTCGCAGAACAGAACTGACACACTTAATACCAATCTCAGAGCTGTAAATACGGTTCGGATACATAACCTGCGTCGAGTCAGTCGACGTCATGTTCACGGCACAAAATATATCAAAAGGATCTAAACAAATAACACGGGCAAGGCAAAATCAGCCACAGTGCTCAGTCCAGGGTTAAATGAATAACTACCCAGCTGGCTAAACACCTCCAGTGGTCAAATAACAACTAGACTGTCATCTGCGTTATTAAATAAACACCTTCAGCACTGAATGAACTGATCTTATCCCGTACACACCAGGAACAGTACACGGCTACTAAAACGACAGAAATGAACACCGTAAATATCGATGGACTGATCATCAGCGAACAAAAATCATGTCTTTAAACTGAAGCGCAAACAGTTTAATAATGTGGTATCATCTTCCGTGAATGAAGCACGGTCCGTAGAATTAACCTGAAGAAAGTTGTGCAAATCGAATGGAAATGTTTCGTATCGTATCGTCAGATATCGAATGGAAATCGTATCGATCACACCCCGATTAAATAGTCAGGACTGAATACTGAGTATCACTGTAAATGAAAACTGAACATGTCAATTATACACTAATTAGCATTTTTGATTGTGAAGATGAAGCTGTCAGAATAGAGCACTACCTATTATTATTATTATTATTATTATTATTATTATTATTATTATTATTATTCCTACCGTTCGTGCTCATGGTGAAAAGTGTTCCTTCATCCAGCACTAGTCCAGCATGGTGTATTATTTAATGAAGAGAAAGCGAAGAGAGGAAACTACACCTCACTACACCTCACTACACCTCACTACACGCGGGTTCCTCTGATGCTCCTCTCGGTCCCGGGAGCAGCCGGTAGTTCAGGTGCACGGACAGACTCGGACAGACTCGGACCGACTCGGACTCCTGAGCAGGATGCGGATGGGTGTTTCCGGTTCCCTTCGCGCACAAACCGATTTAGCAGGAGATTAGATTGGAGCACAGCCAGCTCGGTGGTGTTGTGCAGCGGTTCTCCGTCAGAGTCAGACTCAGAGCTCGCAGCATCTCTCCTACACGGAGTTCCGAGATCCTCTACTTCTTTACTGCCGTCCACACCGTCCCGTGGTGGTGGTGATGATGAGGATGATGATGATGATGAAGAGGAGGATGAGGAGCAGGAGGATGGTGGTGAAGATGGTTATGATAGTGACACACTCCTGAGCTCCTACATTTACACTGCAGAGCTTTAAGCAGCTACACTTCCCTGTGTTTAGACGTGTGTAAAGATGAACAAAGAATGTTCTGAGCTTCACCTGCCCTACAGAACACCAAGCTTCAGCATCACTAGTTAACAACTTCCACCCTCTGGACCTTTCCGGTATTACACGTTCATTCACACCACTAACCTTAAATATATATATATATATATATATATATATATATATATATATATATATATATATATATACACACATTATGTGTTAGAAGTTAGGATGTTTTATTATATATATATATATATATATATATATATATATATATATATATATATATATATATATATATATACACACACACACACACATTATGTGTTAGAAGTTTCATGTTTTATTTTATATATATATATATATATATATATATATATATATATATATATATATAATAAAACATCCTAACTTCTAACACATAATGTATTCAATATTGAATTCAGCTGATAGTAAACTGGTTAACACTGTACGCGTTAAGAGATATAATAAATTCACAAACACGCAACGGCCACTTTATTAGGAACACGTGTACACCTGTTTATTCATGCAATTATCCAATCAGACAGACAATCATCCCTGCTGGAACTAAACAAACAAAACAAAAACAAAACAAACAAGACAATAGAGACCTTCATAGAATTTGTAATGGTTATAATGGTATTGGTTTTAATGGAAACTCTAATGGTCCCTGTGGGTCTCTACTGGTAATTTGTTGACTTGTATTGGTGACATGTTATGTCAGGTGTAGTGGTCGCTCAGTGGTTAAGATGTTGGACTGATTGTAAGGTCGTGAGTTTAAATACCAGTACTGCCACTGCTGGGCCCTTGAGCGAGGCCCTTAACCTTCAACTGCTCGGTTGTATAAATGAGATAAATGTAAGTCGCTCTGGATAAGGGCATCTGCTGTAAATGTAAATGTAGTGGATACCATTAGGACGTAATGGTATTTGTAGTGGAAACCAGTAGTATTTCTGTAATGGTTTCTATTGGGATTTTTTTTTTTTTGCAAAATCATGCAGATACAGGTTTCAGGTAACGTTCATATCAAACAGAAGAAGCTTTGACCATGGTGTGGTTGTTGGTGCCAGATGGTGTGGTTTGAATATTTCAGAAATGGCTGATCTCCTGGAATTTTCACACACAGTCTTTAGACTTTGCAGTCTGAGGCCACGGTGGACACAAGTTCACCAAAACCGGACAGGACTTGAAGAAGACCAGGTGATGTTTTTCTAGTCTTCACCAGTCCAGTTTCACGTTCTCGGCTGACAGAAGAGGAGCCTGAGCTGATCTTCTGCTGCAGTAGTCCATCCACCTCATGGTTGAAGGTGTTGTGTGATGTTCTGAGATGCTTTTCTGCTCACCACCGTTGTATAGAGTGCTTATTTGAGTCACCGTAGCCTTCCTGTCAGCTCGAACCTGCTCTAATCAACAAGGCGTCTCCTGCGGAGCTCCTTCTCGGTGGATGTTTTGAATTCAACCCTGTAGGTTCTGATTTAGTGTCTAAAGTATTGAATTAGCAAAAACAAGCTTCAATTTACACAACGTCTTAAATCAACATCTACAGCATAGAATCAACACATGGTAAATTACATGTACTGTTGAATTAACACATACGACGTTAAATTAGCTGGCATCAAATATCGAATTAAGATTGAGTTTACAGTATACAGTATTTATACGTATACAGTAAGTTTCATATATATGCGATTATTTTAGTCGAGTTAATTTTTTTTTCCGATAATTTTGTGTTCTGGTATCCGTAACATGTTTATTTGAGTCAAACTTAGACATGTTATGCATGATGATTTAACAGAGAATTTGGTGAAATGGCTTTGATAAACAAATGATATATAAATATTTGAGAATTTCTATCCTAAATCTAGATCATGTCTCTGTATTACACACACGTTTCTTCTTTATTCTTTACATACAGCAGGGTGTGGATTTTACTGGAACTAAAGCTGACATCTTGTGGTGATTTTGTCGACATGCGAATGCAGTCTGCATTTTCCACTTCAGGAAGGAAGCATTAACACCTGAACAGTACTGAATAAACACTTCGACTGGGAAATACAATACGATACAACACATGTGCAGTGCTCTGCACAAATACAGAGTTTTGAATTCACGCCTAAAGCTTGTAAAGTGCGGCTGAAACCTAACGAGCCATGAAGGAATAAAACGAACACTTTAGGTGTTAATTCTACGACGCTGTGTAGATGTCCAGGAGTGTAGGAACGGCGTTTGCCTGTGTAACACTTCCGATGTGCTGTTCTGAGCAAAGCTGCTCCTGCGTTACACACTGAATAGTGTAGGTAATAGTAAAAGAAATTTTGTTTTCATGTGGGAACATGTCCATAGGGGCACATAAATATCAGCCATTTAACAATCTTCATAAAGTCCTTATTCACTGCGCTACACATTTCGTATTCTGTCAAATTACTAATTACCACATTTGAGTGACCAACAATTTTTTTTAAAATAATTTTTTTGACAGATGTAAGCTGATGTTCCATCAATTTTTCTTGCCATTCTAGATGCAGCGTGCTAACTGCCCCGTTTAGCTCCATAGAGTTATTGTTGCACCTGGTGGTCAAGAATAGGAACTGCAACAAGTGATGATAAATAGAGACCCATTGGGGCACGAATCACGCTGCTCCATACTCACTTAATGAACATTTTCAGTGGAGGAGGAGCAGCAGACAGGACAGTTAATGGCGGGGTTGCCAATGTTATAGTTTTTATGCCAAATAAGGCTCATTTAAAAAATATTCCGGCTGTACATTTAAGACGAATAAAGGTAAAGAAACACGCGTGTGCACCGCGGAGACCTTGTTTCCGACACAAAGGCTGATAAGCCTTTTCCACTGCCTGAATTTTTAAAGCTAGTTTCAGGTCTTTTGTGTGGATTTTAAGATTGTAGTTAGACTGGAAATTGTGCAGAAACCTGGCAACCCTGGTTAATGATATTAGCTCTTCAGGAAACACACCTGATCAGTCCCTCTAGAATTTTTTTTTTTTTTTTTTTTTAAATTCACTAGATAGTAGCTTACAAAATAAGTCAAGTGTGATAACATCTCGACTACACTGTGTTTGTTTGTGACTGAATCTTGAATCTTCAATCCAGTGGATTTCTAAAGTGTCTCTTCCACGTAATATCCACATGATGTCAGTGTTGTTCCAAAAATCGAGTCACTGCTTCGATCTTTAATTTGTATTTGGCAGGTCTAAAAAGATTTAATTCGGGTTAGGGTTACAAATCAGGATTTTGGAGTTCTAAGCAAAACAAATTTAAACATTACACTTTAAATACACTTTTAAAAAATCGACTGTAGACACTTTAATTTCCCTCAGATGTGATCAAACAGCAAAGCCAGTTTCATTATTAGCTTTACACTGAGGCTACTAGGCTACAAGGCTACTAGGCTAAGTCATGTAAGCTAATGACCACTAGTTAGCATCATTCCCGCTGAGTGTTTTGAGCGGTGAAGTAGTCTACGTCAAACAGACTTGCTTTTGTGCATGGTATTTAAAAACAAAACCCCACAGTATAGGTGTTTTAACCTGGAAACATTTTTTTATGGAGAAATCACAAAACGTAGCCCAGAACTAATATTTCACAGATGTATATGATTATGACATGCAGGTTTTATGATGCTAATTGGTGTCATAGACATCTACTGAATGTTAGCAAAGCAAAAGTGCAAAACTAAGTCAAATTTGTAGACCAAGCAGGTTATTGGATAATTTAACACATTTGAGGTAAAGGGAAAATCCGTTCATTCATTCGTTGATGATGAGGTGAAAGTAGAGTAAATGGATATTTTAACTGAAATTAAATTAGCTCTCCTGCTAGTGTTGGATGTTTTTTATTTATTATTATTATTATTATTCTTTTGTTAAACATTTTTAAAAAATAATTACAGGTTTGCACAAAAGGCGATTTTTCCCTTCGCTTCATTCTTCTATTCATCAGAGTTTCCCATCGATTCGCTAAAAGCATTCTGCCATCTTACAGGCGCGACAATTGTCCAGTCTGTCACGATGTTGTTTTTGTCCTGATCAGCTCCATTCAGCCTAACATCGCCGCTGTCTTTTCCTTTCATACATGTAAAAGGAAAGAATATGAAAAGCATTTACTATGCAGCTCACACCACTCTCAAAGCAGAGATCACAAACACCATGTGTAGCTTAGCGCTAGTTTACGATGGTATTTATTAGCTTTATTAGCTAAATGTTTACGCTAATCACTAAATCACAATCCAGTTAGGAAGCCAGTGCCACCAAAACCAAGCTAGCTTTAGCTAAGGTATGACTTTGATTTCTTTTAACTGCTTGCTTGAACAGTTTAATGGGTATAGGCTATGTGAGGGGAAAAAAGTTCTCTTTTTTGGATTCATTTCTCTAGCCACTCATCAATCAGAATATGGATTACACATCGCTTTAACACCACAGGCAGGCAATGTTTTATTTAAATTAAAAAAAAAACAAAACCCTAATAATAGTAATAAAAATCAATACCTCTGAGCAATTTGTCACTAATCACAGTGCACTTTGGCATCGATGCCAGTTTTTCAATGCATGATAAAGGACAGAAGAAGAAAGGGATGAATGAATGCACCGTGAATCGATGGATATTTATCGAATAGATGGTTGAGTAGGAGAAACGTATTACAGCAGTAATGATGTATTATAGCTGAAACGTTGAACGTATGGATTACCTGTCTATTGAAAGATCTCGGCACGTCAGCCTTGGTACGGTCAATACACCTCACAGGTGACCTGCCAAAAACGATGACCATTACTGATATGGGAACATTCCTGGGGTTTTTTTCCCCTCATAATAACCCATTTCAGTCTTAACAGCCACGATCTGAAGAACAGGCTCTAATGGACGAAACGAAAAGTGCTATCATTTTCAATAAGTGCTCCGAGTGGACTGGAAGTACACGAGGACAGGTACTGAAGTGTCCGAGTTGTCCGCTAAATCATTTAAGCTGCTCATCGTTTTCTTCACAGTTCATCGAAAACCTTTTGGACGCACTTCCGTGATTTACTCAGGAATAAAAGTATCACAGGAAGCACTGCAGCAAGGTGAAATCTAACAGTCTGGACCTTGGATTTTCCCATAATGCATTCCTGAAACATATAACCCAGTTGGCAAATATATATGTGTCGATCATTTTCAGGGATTTAGATCCTAGCTGAAGCTTCTCTATCGTGCAGCAATGTCAGCAATATCATCATGATGTATAATTTGTACGAGCTGTAATGAGCTATATGGATGTTTGGAGATGAAAGAAGTTCTTTATGGTTCTTCAGAGCAGTGTACTGGTTCTTTGAGGTATCGTGAACCCTGTAAGGTTCTTTGTGGGACTGGAAAATGTTCTCCTGGTATCATTCTTAAGAGCCTTACTCTGGTCTCTTAAAGCACTAACTGAGGGTTTTTAGAGAACTTATGATAACATGGTTCCTTAGCACATCGCACTGCTGTGACGAACCGTTTCCGGGTTCTTTAAAGCAACAGTAAACAGATGATTCTCTAAAGAACATCAGAGTAAAAGTTTTATTTGTGCAACTTAAAAGGGTTCTCCTATGGCATCAGGCTGAAAACCCTTTTGTGGTTCTGACTGGAACGTTTTGTTCTCAAGAGTGTAGAACCGTTGGTAAAAGTCAGCGTGAGCCGTGTCACGTTCTTCCTTCCTGATTTAAAACCAACAGACGAACGTACGGAAAATGAACAGAGTGACAAGTCTGACACGGGAAACGGAAATGCTGGCTCTCACCGTGAGCTTCGTGAGGGAGGAGTCACAAGTTAAAACAAAAGGTCAAGAGGTCAAGCATGAGCGAATATTTGAATAATAGTTTAACAGCAACCAACATAACAAAAATGAGTAACAGGCCAGACGGTAGGTACCTGGTTCTTGTTCACTTTAGACAGGTAACTATGTAAGCAGTGCACACACACACACACACACACACACACACACACTCACACACACGGGCTAGGGAGTCTCGGAAGCTTCCTGCTGTGTCGGACTTGCTGAGTTATTTTGATCTGTTTGGATTCTGGACGCTGTAAACTCTACCATGTCTGATATTATTTTCTATAAGATTCGGTCTGAGGGGAAATATGCGCTCATTGTTTACTGGAAATTGTGTTTTATACGCAGATAAACCTTCAACTTTTACGCTTCCATCCTGATAAGATAAGAATTTATAAACTGTATAAAATCATCCTCCTTTTTGTTTGAATCATTACTCACACTGTAGTAAGGAGTACAGCACATGCTTGTGTTCATCCCATGCTGCAGCGTTGGATGCCTAGACTTTGGCAGTCGGTACTTTGCGTACCAGAAGTTGTTCAGACACACGCAAGAGTTTGTTTAAAGAAGCGTGACGCCGTACACAGGACAGAGGACGGAGCAGAGCTCTGACGTGTTCATTCACGTACGCTGCAGTTTTGCCAGAATAATAATCATTAAAAAAAACAATCCAGCATTCCAGTATTGTAAACAAACCCGGTCCAGAATGCTGCAGCGAGACTGTTACTGGGGTTACGGAAGCGGGGACGTTTTAATTTCTCTTCACTGGCTTCCAATCGGCTATAGAATTTATTTTAAGAACCTTCTGTCTGTTTTTAAATCTCCAAATGGATTGGACAAGCCTATTTATCGAGTTTTGTTGACCGTTCCTTGGCCAAGACTAAAATAAAGAGGCGATTGTGCTTTTATAGTTGCCCTGAAATTGTCTGTTCACATCAGAAATGCTTCAACATGGCATGATTTTAAATCTACATTATAAACTCAGATGTTCTCTCTTTTTTAAAAAATTTTTTAGAGTGTACATCCCGAATTTTAGTTGTATGTTTTGACCTGGAAAAAAAAAAGGACAAGTGGACAACACTTTCCTAAGTAAAGTGCAGAGTCCAGGTCGATAAATGAGGTAAAACAGAATTATATCGAGAAGTTTACCTCATTACCTGCCGTGTCTAGCACACTGTCGATCACTTGGCCTTTCTTTCTCAAGTCTGGTCTGGGCAAAAAAATAAAAACCACCTGTGCACGCTTACAGTCAGACATTTCTCTACACCGAACTGGAGCCAGATTAGCAGCGATATCAGTGTACGTTGCCCCGTGTCCGATAAATCGATTTGGAACGGAATGCCACACTATTTATTAAAAACCGTTTATTACAACGGAATGCCACACTATTTATCAGCCTGATGCCATAGGAGAACCTTTCTAAGTTGAAGAAAGAACCTTTTACTTTCAAGTTCTTTAGAGAACCTTCTATTTCCTGGTGCTTTAAAGAACCCAGAAATGGTTCTTCATAGCAGTGCCACAAGGAACCATGTTATCATAAGTTCTCTAAAAAAAAAACAACAACCCTTCATCAGTGCTCTTAGGAAGCAAAGTAAGGTTTTTAAGAATGATGCCAGGAGAACCTTTTCCAGTCCCACAAAGAACCTCACTCTAGGGTTCACGCTAACCTGTTAAGAGATGATCCCTTGAAGAATGAATGAACCTATAATGAACCAATGAGAGCTTCTTTAATCTCCAAAGAACCATATTGCTCAACTCAGGAACCCTGTACGTTGAAAATGGTTCTTGACAAGAAGAAGGTTCTTTGCAGAACCTATGGTAAAGTACGATTAAAGACCCTACAGCACCTACAGTATGCGTCTCACGCGACACCATCTTTCACGATGTCTTTTAACTAATCTCCCCTAGCGTCGCGTGTTCGAATCCTCAGATCTCCACCTTCGCGTGTTTGTTTTGGAACGTGGGAAATGGAAAATGAGAAGAAGCTGAGCTTTCAGGATTTTAATTCTCGTTTCTTTAAAAATATATATATGTTTTAAAGCTCTGCTTCTTTCGTAGTGGAACGTCTAGCAGTACAATACCAGTTACAGAGTTCTTAAGAGAATTGAAATCATTTTTCTAAAGGAGAGCACGAACAGACGATCTAACGTTGCGTAAACGTTTGCGTAAAGTTCTTGTTAAAAATTTTACACCGATACCTCAAACTACCGATACTTGACGTCCTGTATGTGACAAACTTCACATAATGAACGTTCAGTGTTTGATTATCTCCTGCTATTACAGCAAATAATACCTTATTTTAATTACACACTCATTTGAATGGGCATTGATGCAGGTTACGAGCGCAGCGTGTTAAGCCATGCAAATCTGGAAGCCTTGGTCAAATGAACTTATAAAATGGATGACGTTTGAGGAATAACCTGTTCTTGTGTCTCTGTGACATTTCCCTGTACAGAGAACAGGGCAGAGTGTGCTGTTACTAGAAACTCACCTGTACAGGAAATCTAAGGGTTGTTGTGAATAAATATTTTATGCAAAGCATTTTGATGTTTTTTTTTGTCTAACCGCAGCCATGGTTCACTACTGAGCTCTCTGGCTGTGAATATGTTTTTCATGTTCTTCCTGGTTCTCTGGTTTTCTTCCTCTGTCCAAAATACTACCAGTCAAGACAACCATGGCTAGATTAAATCTATCCCCTGGATTTGAATGTGTATGTGCATGGTGCCGTGTCATGGACTAACGTCTCATCTAGGGTAAATTCCCACTCTTCTCATGCCCGGTGTTCCTGGGATTGGGATCTGCTGTGACGCTGACCACGATAAAGTGCGTCCTGAAGATTAATGAATGAATGTATATTCGTTTAGTCTTTCCGTAGTCGAAGTAATTAGTAAGTAAATGTTTCAGAGAGGGCATTGACCGTGTATAGATATCACAAAACCTTGAAGCTGGGGTTCCCAAACTAGCGGTCACAACCTCATGTACGGGTCACTCGACTTGTGAGAGAAACTCACAATATACTCTTTTATTTTATTCATAATAATATATTTTACAGATTAATGTTAGAAATATGACCTATGTAGACGGATTTCGTGTGCTACTACTTTGGGAGCAAACAAGTGGAGCAAACAGTATTTTTTGATATCCTGATGTGCTGCACTAGCTTAGCTTAGCATTTTTTTTTTTTACATCTGTCTATCCTCGCTAGATCTTCGACAGCCTTGAGAAACAGAATGGATGTACACTATATGGCCAACTCGAGCGTCCAGCACAGAGCCCTGACCTCAACCCTTTTAGGATGAACTGGAACTGGAGTCTCCTCACATCAACATCAGCTCCTGACCTCAACCTCACTAACGCTCTTGTAGCTGAACGAACACGAATCCCCACGGCCACGCCCCAAAATCTAGTGGAACACCTTCACAGAAGAGTGAAGCGCATTATAACAGCAAAACACAGGGGGAATAAATGTGGAATGGGATGTTCAACAAGGACATACAGTATGAATGTGATGATCAGGTGTCCACATACTTCTGGCCAGGGTGTCCCAAAAGTCTCCATACTTGGAGGAAATTGTCACTTTTTAGCAAAATGTCTTCCAAGTGGACGTCCGCGAAAATCCACTGACGAAGGCATGACCGACGTGGTGCTGGTGTGCATACACTCTTAAAAATAAAGGTTCCCATTAGAACTAATTCGCACAAAGAACTGTTTACTCTCGAGTTCTTTAGAAAACCGTCTATTTGCTGTTACTTTAAAGAACCCAGAACCCACAGCTTCTTCACAGCAGTGCCATGTGCCAAGGAACCATGTCATCATAAGTTCTCTAAAAAAAAAAAACCAAAAAAACCCCAAAAACCTTTTAAGTTAATGCTTTAAGAAACCAAAGTAGAAAAGTAACCAAAGAATGATACCAGGAGAACCTTCTCCAGTCCCACAAAGAACCTTATATGGTTCACTTTAACCTGTTAAGCAATGATAGCTCGAAGAACCAATACACTGCAGTGAAGAACCAATAACGAACTTCTTTAATCTCCGACGAACCATATAGAACCCTTTAAAATGAACAATGCTTCTTGACAAGAAGAAGGTGCTTTGCAGAACCTACGGTGCTGTGAAGAACCGTTAAAGAACCTATATTTCAAATCCGGAATAAGAAACTGCCGGGTGGTCACGGCTCGGTGTCGCAAAACGTTTATCACGTCCGTCTGACGTCGTTCGCCCAAGATGTTTGGGAAGTCCTCCGTTAGGGAAGTCAGCAGAGCGGATTTAATCTGAGAACCTCTGTGAACTTCTGCGCTGTATCCTGCCTGTCTTATAAGAAATATAATATACTGTATATAGGGAAAGGTTTAGGCTTGGCCTTAAGATGTGTTCTGCCTGCATTATCAGACTTCAAAATCCTCCAACTGCATCGAATATATCCAAACAGATCCAAGAATTTTATAACCTATATTTACTTCGTAGCCAACTGGAAGATTATTCCGATCGTCCACAGTACATATGTTCATTCTGCAGGTCTTTATTATAAAATGTTTTTTTTTTTTTTTTTTAAATCTCCTCAGACTCCATTGATGAACCTACGGTTTTCCCAAATTACCACATTTCTCCCATTTGGGAAATCTCCACATGGCATCCATCGAAAATAGGAAATATTTCGGCAACAATGGACTTATAGTGAAAATTGTATTTTTTAGCATCTGGATGTCCATATACGATTCATATTATATTGATTTCATATCTTACACCTTCATCCTCTAGCCTCTTTTCTTTATATGGCCTCTTGGTATTATAGTGAATCCTAAGTATGAATGCTCCGACATTTGTAAACAATTAAGCAAATAAATAAATCCACCCTAAGACCCTGAATACAATGGATGAGCACGAGCACCTACAGTACTTTAAAGAAGTGACCACTAGATGGTGGACAGAGTACTCCATCTACAACGACTACTCCACAGTCTGATTTACAAACAACCACGTTTTAATTCTTCACATTTTACATTCGGCAAGTGGCTCAACATACAAAAACAAACCAACAAACAAACAAACAAACAACACAGAACACACAATCAGAGAGCATTTCGCAGTGCAGTGGAAATAAGTATGATTTTGTCAATTAAGAGCATTTTTAGGTGGAATGATATGTAATATAATGTCTATAACACAAATTCACATACAGTATATACATCTCTTATGTACTCTATATACACTGTGCGAGCCATCTTAATGCTTGAAATGCTTAGGTTATACCAGGGGTTCATAAATACAGTACCTTTTATTGTGCTTTATGCTGTATAACCTCGTCAAGCCGACAAAAGCTGAACGTCGCATCGCGTTCAAACAACTCAACCAGATGACTCATAAATACTTGCACATTCAATCTGACAATCTGTAGCACACACACACACACACACACACACACACACACACACACACACACACGCCTACAGGAAGGAAGCTCTGGTCATGTCAAAAAACAACATCGCTGGTCTTGGACAATCATTGTATAACAATATGTTTGACAGAAAGACCAGCACACCTTCCTGTATAAAAAGAACCAGATTCTATCGGGTTACGCTAAATTCCCCTCACGAATTCTGTAAACACAAAGACCAAAGTGACACTTGTAACCGTATCAGGAGAGTATTTTTTTTCTTCTTTTTTTTTTCTGACTGTCCTTTTGGACAGTTTGCTCAAGAATCTCTGTAAACATTGCACACCGACACACACACACACACACACGAACGCAGGCTTTAGCAGAAATGGTACGCTTTGTTGTGCATGGTTTGAAAGGATTAATGCAATACAAGAGCCTTGGGCTGAGCCTTCTTGCATGAAGTGCACTCGTGCATTCAAACACAAATGATGCGGTTAATTACTACGGAAAATAATCGCTGCACCGTATCGCGTCACCGACATCGTCCTCGTCCGTCCACGTCCGTCAGTACAAACGTGATCGGTTCTACACGTCACATACTCAGCTGTTGTTTATTGCTGAATGGGATCGAGCTGAAATGCTAACAGGGGAAGGTTGAAGTACACAGACTGGACACTCTTTTTTCTTTCTTCCTTTTCATAAGCGCAGCTGGTTATAGCACACGGAGCCAGCAACCTCCACCTGTTGCTCCTCGTCAGCAGCTCAGATTTCCTCGGCGTTCAGACAAGGGATTGCAGAGATAAAAAAAAAAAAAAACAAGTCCCTGGTTTTAAAACAAGCACTTTAGCTTTTCAATGGAATGCAATAAGATAATATTTAAAATATATATATACAAATAAAAAAAAATAACAGTGCTGGTCTCAGATCAGCTACACTCATTTAACGATGTAGTGCCTATGCCTAGGATCTAAACCAAAACCAGACTTCTTATGTAAGAACATGATACACGATAATCTGATTCCAGAGCTCCTCTCTCTCTCTCTCTCTCTCTCTCTCTCTCTCTCTTTTTTTTTTTGGAAGTGGTTATGGCGAAGACATGTGCCAGAGTGTCATGAGGTAGCTTACGTATATGTCGGATAATATAGCCACATTCCAAATGTCAAGATTTGCCGTATCTTGTACCTAAATATTTTATATCATGGAGATGGTTTGGGTTCTAATATAACTAGAACGAGACATTTAGAGCAAAGGCCGTGTCATGCCGTATGTATAATATTCCATTTGTTCACTCACCAAACGATTCTGACGTTTTATATTTAAACGCACGGGAAAATGGAGGCAAAGAACGTTAAGAAGTTGTATTTCTCTATGCAATAAATAGCTAAATCATGGAAGTCAGGGTTCTATTGCAATTCCCGTTCGTGTTGGAGGAACTGGCAGCCAAAGAGCAAGTACCCAGCTCTACTGTTCCGCAGTCTGTATAAGACGTCTGCTTCGAGGTGTGGTCGCCGTAGCTATATCCCGTTTTGTTTGTTGAAGGCGGACACTGAGGCCTCCTCTTGCACAAGATTTCTTGGAAGGCGCATCTGAACTCGGGACTCCTGCAGTAGATCAGGGGGTTGAAGGCTGAGTTGGAGTAACCTATCCAGTTCAGTATTTTATACAGCCAGTCGATGGCATCCATGTCCATCTCCACCGTGGCCACGTTGAGGACGAAGAACGGCAGCCAGCAGAGCGTGAAGATGCCCATGATGATCCCCAGCGTCTTCAAGGCTTTGTGGTCTTTGAGGCCAAACCTGGTCCTGCGGTTCCGCACCTCGTTCCCGTCCTGGCCGCACAAGTTTTGGGTCCGAATATGACCTTCCGTGCGATAGATGTTTCGAAGCTGCCGCCGAGCTTCCAGGTAGACTCGGCTGTAGACGAATATCATGATCACGAGCGGGATGTAGAAGGAGATGATGGACGAGGTCCATGCGTAGCTTCTGTTGATGTTGAATTCACAGCAGAAGGGATCATTCAGGCAGCACTGCGCCTCCAGATTGTTCAACACCCACCATTTCATATGCATGGGCAGAAAGGATATTAGGGCGGCCACCGCCCACACAGCCAGGACCACCCAACAGGCCCGGCGCTTGGTCAGCAGTGATTGGTAACGCAGTGGCCACATGATCGCCAGGTAGCGGTCCAGGGCTATGACGCACAAAGTCTCGATGCTCGCCGTTACGCACAGCACATCCGTCGACAACCAGAATTCGCAGAAGACGTTCCCAAAGTGCCACTTCTCAAGGAAGATATCACAGGCGCCAAAGGGCACAACGAGAAGCCCCATGATCAGGTCGGCACACGCCAGGGAGCTGATGAAGCAATTAGTGACGGTCTGTAGACGCTGGAAGCGTGCGATTGCGGTAATAACCAGCACGTTTCCGAAGACGATAGCCAGGACCAAGATTCCTATTACGATGCCCAGGATCACCATCCCCACATCTCTGTATACTTGATCATCCCGAGTAGTGTTCTGAAAATTCGAAGTGTTGCATTGACTAATGTTTAGTGCCTCCATGATCTACAGTATGAAATATACAAAGAGAATCAATGTCAAATAAGGCAAAGGCAAGGCAGGTTTATTTACGTAGCACATTTAAGGCATTTTTATTTTCAATTCAAGCTTAAGAATAAAGATAAATGATCATGAATCAACTGAAAGAAATGGGAGGTGAGGACCAAAGTGCTAAAGGCGGAGTGCTTTTTATTTATTTTTATTTTTTTTTGCATTTTATAAAGTAAAGGAAAGCAGAAATGTTTTCAGTCTGCATTTGAGGGGAAAAAAAGTTTGAACATATCTGATATCGACTGCAGCTTTGCTTTATTTCCGTAAGAGTATGTCCGATAATCAATATTTCTCTAGTCTTTATTACGCTAATTTCTCTGAACAAATATAACCTTAGGGAAATGTAAATAAAAATTCAGATGAATTGGTTGAAATAGTCATGTTTAAGGGAAGCAAAGCTTGCAAACCATCACAGCCAAATATCCGAGCAAACTCATAATAATCTGTTTGCACAAATTCATGAGCGTAAGGACCAGAATCTTAAGTCTGTTCTCACCTAAAGAGGTCTTCGCAGTCGTCCAGTCAAACTCCTGTTAATTCTCGAACCCATGAAATAGTTTGTTTGAAATCCTAATAAATATTCCTTTCAGAGAGCGTTTGTTTTGTCCTCAAGACAAACTGTTCAACATTTGGGTGTTTAATGGCTCGTCCGTCCTTCCTCTTTCTACTTTCCTTTTCTGTCGTCCTTCCTCTCTCTCTCTCTCTCTCTCTCTCTCTCTCTCTCTTTCAGAGCGCTCACGGCATCTGAGCGCATGAGGTCTCGATGACTGAATGTGCCTCTGACACACAGTGAGAGCCTTCTAGCAGCCGGTGACCTCACACCTCAACCAGCCAACCAGAAGCTGCATCTCTTCTAACGCTCCAGAGAACTGCGTGTGTAAAGAGTTATAGTACTTCTCTTTCTAACTGAAATGAAGGAAGGGATTAATCTAGTGCACGTTGTGTATATAAGGGGTTCTCGATCTTGTCGCAGCCAGACAATGCTTTAAATGTAAATAAATAAATAAATAAATAAACAACACAGTTTTACTATTTTGTTGTATTGTAGACAATTAGGCAGTTAGAGCATTGGTTCCCAGTAAAATATCAGAAAAACACAATGCATACTGGGATATTTCATGTTTTAGTCCGGGAGAGACAACGGTAAACATTCTCTTAAAATTAGTGGATGGTTTTTGTGCCCTTTTATTTGTTTTAGTGACTATTTTAGGATTTTTTTTTTACCGAACACAAAGCCTGTTTGAGGTTGTGTACGCTAGTAAACATCTCAGTTCGGTAAAGAAGAGTAAAGGGATTCATTTCTTTTCATATGAGCTAACTCTGCGGTAGATGCGGGTCAAATCAGTGCGAGATAGCTGAGGGAAGCGGTGACTCAGTGGACTCGGCTGAGCAGCTACAGATCGGGAGGTTCTGAGCGGGAATTACACGATAAGAAAAATATTGTTTACATTTTACTTGTACGCTCTCGCTCCAGCGCTTTCCGCACCGACGCTTCAGTCAGAACCTGTTCCGAGTGAAATAAAAGAATGGGTGTATGATCGCTTGCGACCATTGTTTAACTAGAAACACAGTGTGGGTGTTAATTAACGTTAGATAAGTTAACGTGTGTATTCATTTTTTTTTTTTTTTACATTTTTCATAGCATCCTTCTACTCTGTAGTGTGTTTCGTTGCTTGCGGATTTCATCTTTGAAAACCCGGCTATCTAACGTCATGTCTTCCTGTAGACAGGTGTGGTTTAGTGTATGTGATGAATTCTGGACAGGAAGTTAGGCCTGTCGGGAAAATGTTTATGTTGGAACAGAAAATGTTATTGTTATTGTTATTAACTGGTTAATCCGCCCATCCATCCCTTTTCCATTCCTTTTCCGTGTGGGGAGCCTGTTCCAGGGAACTCGGGGAACGACTGCACACACGCTCGTGCCAATCAGCCTACAGCACAAGTCTCTGGACTGGGGAGGAAACCAGAGTACTCGGAGGAAACCCCAGAGGCACGGGGAGAACATGCAAACTCCACACACAGGGCAGAGGCAGGATTTGACCCCCCCCCCCCTCCGACCGTAGAGGTGTGAGGCAAACCACTAAGCCACCGTGTCCCCATTAACTTGTTAAACACTTTTTAAAGTCTCTTTTTTTCCCCTCTGGATCAAAGCAGAGGAATTTTGAAAAGAATGTTTTGGCTCTTGTTCCCCGTATCGTATGGTAGCACTTCTTGTATTATTCTCTGCTTGATATCGCTTTGCTTGTATCTTTCTCATTTGTAAGTCGCTTTGGATAAAAGCGTCTGCTAAGTGAATAAATGTAATGTAATGTAACGCTTCTAATCCCTGGTTGTTGAAGTCAAGCTCTGGTTTTGTCCTTGAGCAACACCTTTAACCTTCACCTCCTCAGATGTGTCCTGCTCGAGGATAGGTCGCTTTGAATAAAAGCGTCAGCCAAATGTAGTGGATTATAATTTACATGCAGTAGAATTAACGATAATACAGCCATGCTGAAAATAAAACCATCACAGAAATTCTAATGAGTTCCACTACACATACCATTACAAGCCATCAGCCGTTATCCATTAAAACCATTACCATTATTAGTCCTTAATGGTATCTACTGGACATAACATGCCACCAATAGAAGGCAAGAAATTATAAGTAGAGACCGACCGGGACCATTACAGTCTCCATTAACCAACCAATACAATTCTCACTATAAGCATTAAAACCATTACAAATTCTATGAGGGTTTCTTTTGTGGGTTTTTTTTTTGAGCAGGGAGTACTTTACCGTATATATGATTTACTATTATTTACTATCTTTTTTTTATTACAGTGCAGTACAGAATTATTTTATAAACATAATCCAACTATGTAAATATTAGACTCATTGTTTAAATGTGTACAATAATATTTACTGGAGCCGTAGAGCTTTGTATTCCAGAACTTTCCACCAAAAGGACTTGTTACGTTGTAGGAGTTATTGAGGTTGTATTCAAGTGAGCTGTTAATCGGACGAACAGATACGGTGCCCTCCACTAATATTGGCACCCTTGGTAAATATGAGCAAAGAAGGCTGTGAAAAATTGCATTTATTGTTTAATCACAAAAATACTCTGCTCTTACGGATATCAAACAACTGCAACCACAACACAGGTTTATCTAAAATAAATAAATAAATAAACCTTTGTTAAATATAGGTGTGCAAAAATGATTGGCACCCTTTTATCAACACTTTGTGCTAGCTCCTTGTTTTGCCAAGATAACAGCTCTGAGTCTCCTATAACGCCTGATGAGGTTGGAGAATACATGGTGAGGGATCTGAGACCGTTCCTCCATACAGAACCTCTCCAGATCCTTCACATTTCGAGGACCACGCTGGTGGACTCTCCTCTTCAGTTCACCCCACAGGTTTTCTATGGGGTTCAGGTCAGGGGACTGGGATGGTCATGGCAGGACCTTGATTTTGTGGTCAGTAAACCATTTTTGTGGTGATTCTAATGATGTTTTGGATCATTGTCCTGCTGGAAGATCCAACCACGGCCCATTTGAATCTTTCTGGCAGCGGCAGTCAGGTTTTCATTTAATATCTGTTGATAGTTGATAGAGTCCATGATGCCATGTATCCTAACAAAATGTCCAGGTCCTCTGGCAGAAAAACAGCCCCAAAACATTAAAGATCCACCTCCATATTTAACCGTGGGCATGAGGGACTTTTCCATATGGCTACCTCTCTGTGTGCGCCAAGACCACCTCTGGTGTTTATTCCCAAAAAGCTCTATTCTGGTTTCATCTGCCCATAGAACCCGATCCCATTTGAAGTTCCAGTAGTGTCGGCACACTGAAGACGCTCGAGTTTGTTTTTGATTGAGAGTAGAGGCTTTTTTCCTGAACCCCTTCCAAACAACTTGTGGTGATGTAGGTGACTTCAGATTGTAGTTTTGGAGACTTTCTGACCCCAAGACACAATTAACATCTGCAATTCTCCAGCTGTGATCGTTGGAGAGTTTTTGGCCCCTCGACTGTTCAAGTCATGGTTGAACAATGTCCTGTTCCTATTCACCCAGGTGTACTAGAACAATATCAAAAGGTTAAACAATAAAGACAATTTTTCACAGCCTTCTTTGCTCGTATATACCAAAGGTGCCAATATTATGTAGAAGACCTCAATAATACATATAATCACTTTGCTAATAGTGTGTTGTGATTTCCACTGGAAACCAAAAGATATCATGGACCTCCTTGAGAACGATTATTCTAAACTAAGATGACTTATTATGAGAAAAAGCTTCAGAATACAAGGTTTTACTTCGATTACAAATTCCACCACTCTTTTTTTCTCTCTCTCTTAATGTCCTGTTCTTTTTCTCGTTCTACTTGTCTGGTTTACGTCCAGGAAGGCATAGTTTTCTGGAAAGGTAACACATTATTGCACAAGTCAAGCAGTTAGTCAACTGCATCAAAAGTCAGGTTCTCTTGCTCTCTGGGTGCTCACTGCATCTTCCTACCTCGGAAATGGAAACGCATCTAAATCGTTCTTGAGTTCTTGAGAAACCTGTGTGCTAATGAGCTTACTCTTGCTTATTTATTGCATTTTTCTAAGAAAGCTGACTGTGCAGCGTTCCAGAGTGAGGAAGTGGTTAAGTCATACTGGTGGTATCGATCAAGAGATGCTTGACCTACTTAAAGACAAACTTGCAGACGTATGCATGCACAGATATCCACACGCATAAAGTAAACGCACAGAGACTCTGCCTCCCGGAGGACGGGTGGAATGTTAGTGCCGTTATCCACTCGCTTACTGGTCTTCCCACAGGATGCCCGGCATACGGCTTCATCTCTGCCATGCGTGCCGTCCTTCACCCCGTGTCAGTGCTCAGGCGGCTCTAAAATGTCTGCCTGAACTTTCCGGAGGAAATGAAAGACACAAAGCGCTGTTGGCTCAACCTTAACCTTCATGTTTCTTTCACTACTTCTCGTATAAAACGTTGGCATGGACTAACGTCGCTGGAGCTGCTTAATAATTAGGAATAAAATAAGCTCCTCTGTCCAGGAGCCGTCTGGGAAAACTTCCTGACACCGGAGACTCCTTCCATTCACGTCTTCAACGAACTTCGACATATCGACAACACAGCTGTTACTATGGAAACAATGTATTATAATGAGAGCATTAATATAAACCTGCGATTCGTCGTTAGGTGTCCCAGCACTGCCAAGCTGCTACTGTTGGGCTCTTGACCAAGGCCCTTAATTCTCTCTGTTCCACGGCTGACCCAAACTTCGCTCTGACCCCAACTTCCTAACAAGCCGGGATATGCGAAAGGAAAGACTTCCCCTGTGCTGTAATGTTTATGTGATAAATAAAGTTTTCTTCTTGTTTATCAGTTCCACTCCATGATTTGTGCCGTTTCAGCCCAGCGGAGAAAACATAACGCCGTGTAATTCAGCATGACTTGCATTAATGCATAATCGTGCTAAAGTGTGACAGCTAACACGAGCTGTATTATATTCTATATTATATTCAAATAAGTTTGATAAACTTAGCTGAGATGATGGATTGATTTCTATTCGCAAATGCTGATAAAATCAAATAAACACTGTACGTTAGTGTCAAGTTAAGCTCCTGTCTCGACATGGACCATTCCGGTATTCTGTGGTCTTCTAATTTTCACTTCCTATTCAAATGTGGTTGTTTGGTAGAAACAGAGAATCCTTTTATTCCTCCTGCCTTTTGGGGAACAGGTAGATGGAAATAAAAACAGGGAAATGAATTGTTCTTTGCCGGGACTGTAACGTAATCCTAGTGTGAATGTTTGAATATCAAATATATCAGATATATTGCGGAACAGTCGAAGGCCTTGCTCTACTCTCTGCAGCTTTTATTTTAAACTAATAAATAAATAAAGCCGAAAGGTTTGCTTTTGGTTACCGAGGTTTAGATTGAGGTGTTTCGTATAGCGTTAATGAGCATCGTTAATGATGAGATCCTCACGAGGGTAGTAACGCAAACCTTCCCGGCACTCCTGTGAATTCACTCTGTAATATTAGTTAGTAGTTTGTTTAGGCTAACTAAAGATGCCAACGGTTTTATCTGTAAAAACACTTGCGTTACAGAACCCGTACGAGACGCTGTCTGGGACAGCACGCCCGTACCTCAACACTCTCCTCAAGGTTTACGTTCCCTCGCGCAGTCTGCACTCGATTAATGACCGACGTTTAGTAGTGCCTACTCAGCGAGGCACGAACCTTCAATCTGGCGGTCCCTCAGAGGTGGAATGAACTTCCAACCTCGATCCGGACCGCAGAATCCGTCACTATCTTCAAAAAGCATCTAAAGACCCACCTCTTCCGTGAACGCCTAACTAACCCCTAACCTGCTGCGTGCTTTGCTCCTCTAGAACTCAGTTATAAATCTTATATGGTACAGTCGCACTACGTGTATTGTTCTCCGCTTGATATATCGCTTTGCTCGTACAGAATTTCCTCATTCGTCAGTCGATTTTTTTTTGTGGATAAAAGCGTCTGCTGAATGAATAATTGTAAATGTAGAACACATGAGCAGAGTGTATAAGTAAGTTCATCATATCGTGTAAGTTCTTTTTCCATTGCAGTGAGTTCGGATTAATCCTAGAATTATTATTGGTTTATCGACTATACTACTATGTGCTGTAAATGCACTCCGTTGCTGTACTTCACGTAAACTTATTGTACTAAAGTAAGTTAAGTAGGTTGAGTTAACCTTAAGCTTTTCAATTTAGCTAGTTAAGTTAGCTAGCTAGTTTCATTTTGTGAATTAGCTTGTGAAATTCGCGAGATAGTTAAGTTTTGTTTTGTTGTTGTTTTTGTTGTTGTTGTTGTTGTTGGTTTGTTTTCTAGAATGGTATTTAGTTGTTTTCGAAAATATTACAATTAGGAGCTGCACTCTCACCCGGCGGTTTACGAGTGCATGACACACAGCAGGGGCCGAGTGCCGGATACCTTTTGTTTCCATCGATCAAAGGCCGATCGGATAAAACATATACGGTCCCTGATGAGAGACTGGAGCTTGCCGTGACGTAGAGGAAGACAGGAGTGAAATACCGACGGGAGAAGCTGGACTCGATCGCACTGTGGATGGGAGAGATTTATAGGATAGGAAGGAAAAGGCAGAGAGCGAGGCCATTTCCTTTCAGGCAGCTTTAATTCCATGACACAGGTTTGGGTCTGTCACATGAAGACCCTGATTCATTAGTGATAGAATGCTTAGAACAATTATGAATGTGTGAATGGTGAGACATTCAGAGCTTTGATTGCGTATGCTTCCTGTTCCTGTTGTTGTTATACTCATCCTCTGTTACTGCGTTTCTGTATGTTCCGCACCAATCAGTCGTCTAACAGAGTGTTACGAGGTGGTAATGTAGAATTCTTTCATTCATTCATCTTCATTTAGGCCTAAGCGTTTTCTTCTGGTCAAGGTCACGTCGGATCCAGAGTTTATCCCGGGAATACCGGGTGTCGGGAGTGTCGGGAATGCACCGTGCAGCTGATTAAGCCACAGGTAGTTAGTGTGTGTGTGTGTGTGTTTGTTTTGCTAATGCCTTGAAGTTATTTTGTACTTCAGCACCAGTCAGTCAAGTTTAACAAGATGCAGATATTTGAATTTTAGAATATTTTTGTTTTTCCAAAAATACCTGCAGTTCTCTTTGAATCCAGGCTCCACAGAGTCCAGGTGATAGTTTACACCTTTTAACATGGAAAAACTCTACAATGACCCTCTATCCATGCTATCCCAAATATCCTGGAACCTGTTTTGTTTCCTCCGGACGCTAATAACGTCTGTTATTAATCCTGTTTAGCACGATGGTATTATTATCGGATCTGGACTTCACCATCCACATGGAATCACACGCGACGTTCTTTCCAAATAAAGTAAACAAGCTTTTACTGTACCGCTCAATTCCAATGTATTCTACAGTGAATCATACTCGATGTTACTTCCTCAACAACACATCACATCGTGCTTCTACTGTAATGACAGCATTTGTTAGTGTGTCTTTGATGACTGTTCAGATTGACAAAGAGTTGTCTTTTTACAAAGTCTCCATACGTAGTGGAAATGAACATACGGCTTCTTCTTTGCATGATAGAGCTTTAACCGGCGTTTCTGGACTTCACGGCGAACCGTGTTCACAGACGATGAGTCCTGGAGGTGTTTCTGAGCCCATGCAGTGATTTCCATTACAGAATCAGGCCTGTTCTTAATGCCGTGCCACCTGAGGGCCCGAAGATCACGGGCGTGCAGTATTGATTTTCACGCTTATCCCTTTGCACAGAGATTTCTCCAGATTCTCAGAATCTTTTGATGATATTATTCACGGTAGATAATGAGATATTCTCAGTCTTCGCTATTTTTACGTTGAGAAACATTATTGTGAAATTGTTCCGCAGATTGGTGAACCTCTGCCCATCTTTACTTCTGAAAGACTCCGCCTCTCTAAGATCCTCTTTTTTTATCCCCAATCACCTTACTGACCTGTTCCCAATTAACCTCCAGCTGTTTCTTTTTTTACTAACACTTACTTTTCCAGTCTTTTGTTGCCCTCGTCCCAACTTTTTTGAGACGTGTTGCGGCCATCGGATTCAAAATGACCGTAAAACGGTCCGTTTGCTCAGTTTAAACATGTTTCCTACGTTCTATTGTGAATAACACACGGGGTTTATGAGATTTGCATATCGTCACGTTCTGTTTTCATTTACATTTTACACGGCGTCCCAACTTTTTTGGAATTGGGGTTGTATATATGTATGTCCTGGAAGATCTGAAAAAGAAAGAAAGCGTCGTTCTCATATGAGACGATTGTTAATCGTGCAGAACGTGAGGACACCCTCAGTCCAAGCTCTCGCACCACGAAGGTGAGCTAATGACAGAGCTCCAGTGCTAGGAATGTCTGCTTTTATGTTTCACTAACCAAAGCAAACCTTTCCTCATCGGCATTAAAGTAGAAACAGGAAGTAACATGACTCAGGAAGTTGAACCAATCATCTCACAGGGCTGAGGTTGGATAGCTTCCACACCTGTTGTGGACCGCATTAGGTTTCGGTTGAAGCACACCCAAGACCAGGAGTCGGTTCTCTGGATCCGGACTGCTCCTAGGCTCGAGTGTGAAAATGACTTCATAAAGAAACATGTTTGTGTTGTTTTGCTAATCATGAGTCATGCTGCTGTGCCGAGCTGCATGTGTGTGCAGATAGATGCTGAAAAACATGGCAGTAATTCACATCCAGAGCTGACCAAAGATAGAAAAGAAGTCCCTATTTGGTCTCGTCTTTGTTGGCGATTTCATCTTTGCGTTTTCTCTGGAAGTTTCCTTGGTAATGTTTTCTCTGACTTTACACTCGACTGTACAAAAAACAGTGTGTGGACGTTGTTTAGGAACTTTCCGCTCTTTGTTCTGTTTCTCACTCTTGTAATGTTCCCTAAAAGGCTCTTTCTCCAAACTCATAAAACTGAACACTTTAAAGGGTGCCTTAGGAGGATAGTTCTCAGGACCTGTTGCACGTCAGCGTATCGGCGAAGTCTCGACTAGCGAAACAGATACAGATACAGCATGTCTTATATTTTATAGCTGTAATTGCAATTTAACTTTGTTTGTTTGTTTGTTTGTTTGTTTGTTTTTCCGACCACTGTGTAACCCCTTGCTTTGAGAAGATCCGAGCATCTCCATGCACGAGACCGGCACCTTCCGGACCCAAACGCAAACTATAAATCACTTCCTCCCAACACTACATAATTAAGAATTTATACACCTAGGCATGAGTGCAATTGGCTTGGACTTCATGACAAAATAAACACCATAAATAAGAAATGATCATTTTCAGGCCAAGAGGCAGACATTTCTCTCCGGGGTCTTTATCGGGAGAGAAAATTCAATTTCTGTAGGAACAAATCAGTTCATTTAAATGCAGAGGTGTCTGAAATTGGTTGGGGTTGTGTTTATTGGTCTATCATCATTTTAGGTATTATAATCTTAGAATTATATTTATGGGTTTTGCACAGTATACTAAAACAAACAAACAAACAAAAACAATGGTTCTAGTTTTATGGAGAGGTGATATCTGGAAAAAAAAAACCCTTAAGAGTGTGCGGTATTGAAAAACTTTTCTTTTTGAGAGCGTAAGAGCGGAAAACATGCCTGGACTTAAACAGATCTTTCTTACTAAACATCATAATTCCTGGTTATGATTTTCCAACATTAGCAATTCGATCCAGTTGGTACATTCATGGCATTTGGCAGACGCCCTCATACAGAGCGGCTTACATTTATCTCATTTTATACAACTGAGCATATGAGCGTTAAGAGCCTTGCTCGAGGGCCCAGTACTGGCATTTTAACTGGGATTTGAACTCACGACCTTCTGATCCACTGAGCTATCATTGACCCAGCACTTTATCCTGGTCCGGGTCGGGGTGTATCTGAAAAACTATCCCGGGAATACATATCGGATGTGATGCCAATTCGTCATATGGTTTAAATGGGACAGAAATAGACACTATTATCCTCAAAAGGGTGCGTTTGAGGTAACTAACAATGACCAGATGATAAGCCAGTTCAGTACCGAGCAAGTAATGAAGATGAAGTGGAATCTTTTGCATGTGATTTTGGTGTTGTACTGTACGTCTCGTGTATGTATCTATCTGCACACACACAAACGGGATTACGAGTCTATGATATACCCCTGCCTCTAGACGAGCCCAGAATCGGATCTGGGTGTGGACTGGTGTATTCAGATCAAGTGTGAAGACACAGAAAATCAGCTGATCTGACTGACAGTTTATATGACAGATCTTGGAACACAACACACCACTATAGTAAAAAACGAAATGCTTCCCAACATCGGATAAAGTACATGACGACATGGCGTCGTTCTCGGTTAGCAGTGGAACTCTTGTGTGTATGAGTAAGGTACAGAGTATGTTGAGTTGCACTGATTGTTGTCCCTATTATGGGATTTGGAGCGTGAGGACCGGACGTAGAGGAACCATGATAAAGAGGTCAACCTGAGGTAGAGCGCCACTCCTCCACGCTTGTCTTCCGCTATTGAGCGGGGGTCATAGGACACGCAGATTGTCGTAATGACCGAAGGAACACACCCTGCATCGCTGGCCAAGAACCTCCTGCAACCTCACTCTGAATAGAAAATAGCTGAGCGTTGCACTGATTAGTTCCATTTCTGCAAAAAAATAAATAAATAAAAATGCATTGCACTGCCACACAAATATAAATATGTAGTTATACTAGAAAAATGAAATAGAAATCAGTTGACATGGCAAGGACACACAGGAAAGAAATCATTCCATCGCGCCAATCCGTATTCAATGACCTTCGAGTGACATCATCCAAGCCATAAGAAGATCTCCTGTAGTTTCTCCTAGAAAACACTGACATCGTATGGAAAGATTAAAAACGAGACTTTACTTTCCAGTCTCTCGGGCTTTTCTCCTGATGCAAACGACCCCAGAAATCTCACACAGACATACACATACAGTGACGATCTTAACAAAACACACATCGTCCTCAGATCTCCCAAAGTCAAAGTCTAAAGGTCTAATGTCAAGTTCATTCAAATATTTAATAACAAGTTTACGTAACCAAAATCTCCAAATAATGCATTACGTTTACATTTACATTTATTCATTTATTCATTTAGCGGACGCTTTTATCCAAAGTGACTTACAAATGAGAAAATACAAGAAGCAAAGCGATATCAAGCAGAGAACAATACAAGTAGTGCTGCCATACAAGATCCATTAAATGAGTTCCAGAAGAAGCAAAGTGCGCAGAGTAGAGGTGTAAGTGCCAGAGGAATTTTTTATTTATTTATTTATTTTTTTTATGAGTTGGTTAGGTGTTCACGGAAGAGGTGGGTCTTTAGCTGTTTTTTGAAGATGGTGAGAGATTCTGCGGTCCGGACTGAGATTGGAAGTTCATTCCACTACTGAGGAGCAGTTAGTGTGAAGGTTCTGGAAAGGGACCTTGAGCCACGCTGAGTAGGAACTACTAATCGTCGGTCGTTGATTGATCGCAGATTGCGTGAGGGAACGTAAGCCTTCAGGAGAGAGTTGAGGTAGGGGGCGCTGTTCCAGACAAGGTCTTGTAGGTGAGCATCAAGGCCTTGAATTTGATGCGGGCGGCTACAGGAAGTCAATGGAGGGAGATGAAGAGGGGTGTGACATGGGTTCTCTTGGGCTGGTTGAAGACGAAGCGTGCTGCTGCATTCTGAATCATCTGAAGGGGTTTGATGGAGCTGGCCGGGAGGCCCGAGAGTAGTGCATTGCAGTAGTCCAGTTTTGAGATAACAAGAGCCTGGACTAGTATCTGTGTAGCCTGTTCGGTGAGGTAGGGTCTGATTTTCTTGATATGCGTATGTTGAGAGATGTCCAGTTTGCTTTTGAAGTACTTTCACACACAAACAAATGGTACACTGGTGTATTTTTGACATGTCTAATGTAATTTGGAGAGAAATACACTAGCGTACGTGTAGCGTTTGTAGGTAGGAGCCAAATAAAGTGCTGCGGAGTCTAAACCTAAAACCTGGAAATGCGTTCCGGTTCCATCGTCCCAAAGTCAATGGGTTTTTTGAATGGGTTTTTGGTTAAATGCCTGAAATAAGGTCTGCGGTTAACACAAGTTCAAGATATGTTCACATTTTATTCTGTGACTTAAAATACATCAGTAATACCCCACTTGTGATTTTACTAAGCTTTTACACGTCTTGAAAAAGGCGCTCGCTAACCACTGGCTAAATGGGACAACAACAAGAGGCTGTTGGGGGCATGAACCGCAGAATAAAAGACAACATGACTATTATGATTTATACCGCAGCGAGGTTGAATGCTCGAATCTGATTGGTCAGAAGGTGCGCATTATTTTCATGTAACAGACTGTAACACGAGCCATAAATTAACACTGTATTAATGCGCTTATTCTAATACGTTATGGTTTCTATAGTAACAGCTCATACACATGGACATTTATTATTATTTATGGAAGGAGTCTCCAGTGTCAATGCTTTGTAACAGTCATGCTGCTCTGCGAAGTTTAGTAGTCTGTAGCATTGTTGTACATCCAACCCCAGTTCCAAAAAAGTTGGGACGCTGTGTAAAATGTAAATAAACCCCGTATGTTACTCACAATAGAACATAGAGAACATATCAAATGTTTAAACTGAGGAAAAGTACCGTTGTAAGAAAAAAAATACGGTCATTTTAAATCCGATGGCCACAACACGTCTCAAAAAAGTTGGAATGGGGGGAAACAGAAGGCTGGAAAAGTAAGGGTTAGTAAAAAGAAACAGCTGGAGGTTAATTGTGAACAGGTCAGTAAGATGACTGTGGAAAAAAAGAGGATCTTAGAGAGGCGGAGTCTTTCAGAAGTAAAGATGGACAGAGGTTCACAAATCTGCGAAAAACTGCGTCTCAAATTTGCGGAATAATTTCAGAATAATGTTCCTCGATGTAAGATAGCGAAGACTGTGAATATCTCATCATCTGCAGTACATATTATCACCAAAGTTTTTTGGAATTGGGGTTGTAATAAGCTAAACCATACTAGCTGAAACGTCCCAGCCAATAACAATAACAACCAATAAAAATGGTTTATTCCACGGTCTGTGGTTTGAGCCTAGTTTAGATGCCAATTTAAGAAAATGTCTGGTTGGGGGGGAAAAAAAAGGAGAGAGTAGAAGAAAGGAGAGAAACAGAGTACGCACAGAGTACGTCCGCTTATCTTAATTAAAGCGACAATAAGCTGCGCGAGTTCGAGGAAAATCATCGTACATCAATCTTACTCTGAAATGTGTTTTTGGCGTCCTTTAAAACCTCTCATGTAGATTAAATGCATATTAAAATAGCTCTCTCTTCATTAGGATTTAATTTATCTCCACTGCACTATTTACACTAATGCATATCTGAGGTACTCTCCGTGTCTCGTCGGCTTCGGAGGAGGAAACCGTCGCCTCATTACTTATGCGTTAAGCTTAAGGTGAAGGCTGAAGAAGCTTGGCATTAGTGTGAAGAAAAATCCTTAAACCGCGTTTGAAAAATCTGCGCGTCACGGAGTTACAAGAACACAGAGGTATTTCACGAACATTATATTTAAACCACAGTGCAGTTAAATTCTCAAATTCTCAAAGATTCATTTTCTATAACAGCAGCTCTGATAGCAGTGCCTTCTGTAGCATAAACGAGGTTTTATATGGACGTTTAGACGAATCGTTGAAGCTTTCTGTTAGGACGCGTTCACGCAGCGTCTGTGGAAGGAGTCTCCAGTGTCGGTGTCGATGTGTGTTCAGGACAGAAAAGGGATGCTGGTGATGGAACGAATGTTTTTAGGCGCTTTAACGTAAACGAGAACAGGCACTAACTCGCCTTACAGACGTTCAAGGACATTAAACACAACTTTAAACGGTTCAAAAGTGTGACGTGACGCTGGTTAATGAATGAAAAGGTTGGAGTCGTTGGAACGGTTTGGCCGTATCACTCGACCCTGCCGTGGATTATTATCGTATTTTCGTGTTACATTCCAGTCCATCGTGTGTTATTCATTACGTATTGTAAAGAAAGAATTCAAACTAAGGAAAGGGTAACATAAAGCAGACATGCAGCTCTATTTCAGGAAAATCCTGGCCATCGAAACAACAACGAAAATAACATATGAAAGCAGTATGAACGCTCGGAATAGCGTTTATATCTGCGTCGCCCACGATGATGACGAGGAGCTTTAAAAAAAACGCTGCCACGACCAGCGCTCCTTCTGTGCCTTTGGGGTGAGTGGTGCAAAACTCAGTATACGTCAACCTACATGCATACCTGAGCAATTATATTATATGCGAGACGAAATAATAATAATAAAACAACAAGCCTTTTAGGAGCTGAAGATAATTTGGATCAGAACCGTACCACAAAACACTGGCATAGCAAAATCACCAATTTTGGAGGGAAAAAACCCTGAAAGAATGAAAGTACATACCAACTGGCATCAGTGAAGCTGAGGATGGAAAAAATACCGCGACTGTGACGAGAGGAAAACGAAAAAGACAAGTGTTTGACTGAAGGAGAGACAGAAGCAGACTGACATGGCATCTCAGACTGGAATTGTTGGAAAAGAAAGATATAAAAGAGTAATAGAGCCAGGGTTTGTTATTAATGCTGTTAAAGTATGCGAAGCAATCACCCAGATGAGGACGGGTTCCCTTCTGAGTCTGGTTCCTCTCAAGGTTTCTTCCTCGTATCGTCTCAGGGAGTTTTTCCTCACCACCGTCACCACTGGCTCGCTCAATAGGGATAAATTCACACTCTTAAAATCTCCATCCTGTGTTTATATGTTTCTGTAAAGCTGCTCTGAGACAACATCCACTGCTAAAAGCGCCATACGAATCAAACTGAATTGAATCGAATCGAATCATATGACCTTCTAGAATCTGGACTGTTCTATCTGCTATATTCACTGAAGCAGGTCCAAAAGTCTGAGATCAAAGTGAAAACCTGAACTTTTTTTCCTGTTTAAAGCCGAAAATAAACAGTTTTAGCTTTTGAGTTTTCAAAAACGTAGAAAGGGAAACGTTTCACATATTTAAGATTCATTTACGCTACCGACGTCTTCGCTTCTTTCACACATTGCATGTCGATGTCACAAAAAGCAACAAAAATAAAAAATACAATATCAAACTTCTTACCGATTTTCTATCCGTTAACCGACGGACAGATACGTGCGATACGTGTCATATACTCTACTGTACCGCTAAACAAATCTTCCAATGACATTTTGTCATTTTATAATCGGTTGTTTTTTTTTTCTACACACATGATTATGCAAACTCTTTAGTCTGTGATTGAAAAAGAAAAAAACGTTGATGTTTATGATTCACGTTCCTGAGCACGCCTGCGGAATTTGGACTATTTCAGAATTTGGACTATTAACCTTTGCTCAGCAAATAAAGTTCTCAGCAGTAAACATTTATCTCTAACCAGATTTAGTTTTGTTTTTCATAGACTCGTGCTCTTTCCACCTGTGAGTATTTAATTCACTCGAGTGCAGAATTTGACTCTACACACCCTGATAGTTTAGTAGTCGGTGTAGACGTTTCTTGCCTGGTTTAGATCTTACATATTTGACAGACTGTTTTCATTTCGTATAAATGGAGATTTTTGGGGGGGGGAAGAGCCTATAAAAGGATAATACGGTCCTATATAGTATAAAGTATAAACCTTGTGTCATACAAGGTTCTGTTTAAGGTCATTCGTAAATATGACATTAGCGTTTGCGTTTACGCTGATGACGTTCTCAGTTCGGCCCCATGACGGCACAACGGAAGATATAAACGCTTTGATGAATAGAAATCTTCTTCTGATAGAACGGAAATACAGATGTTAGGCATACGTAAGTCTTCTAAATCGCTAAGTTTATTATTTTTTTTAAAGCTCCAACCTCAAACTCGTCAGAAATTGACAGCTGAATATTGTGAAAAAGGATCAGGCAACGTTTTAGTTTGGGTACGTCCGTGCTCTCTGTAGCGTCACATTCCTGTTCTTGGCTGACGCGAGTGGAACCTGACGAGGTCTTCAGCTGCTTCAAGCTCATCCGCATCAATGTGTGATGTCTTGAGATGCTTTTCTGCTCGCCGTGGTTGTAAAAAGTGATGACTTGCGTTACCGTAACGTTCCCGTCAGCCCAAACTAGTCTCTCCGTTCTCCTCTGACCCTCACTCATCAACAGAAGTTCCTGCACTGGAACTGGATGGGTTTATTTGTTTGTTTCTTTTCACACCATTCTGTGTGAACTGAATGGGGAGGTAGCAGTTTCTGAAATATTCAAACCAGCCCATCTGGCACCAACATCCATGCCATGTCACTGAGATTGTTCTCATGTTCTTGCATGATTATATACACTGTGCTGCTGAACACATGATTGGCTGTTTGAATTATTTCATGAAGGAGCAGCTGTACAGATGTTCCTATTAAAATGCACAGTGAGTGCCTGAGAGAGTAATTGTATACGCACCTGTTTTAGCTAGTCGTATGTTGTTCCTATATACCGTACGGTGCCGTCATCTCCCCGGGGCAGCAGTGCAATCACATTGGTTACACTAAGGTCTCGTCACCATTTTGTTCCCACAGTACTCATATAACAATGGACTATTTCCCCCACGGGCTCACCCTGATTGCTTTAAATAGTCCGGATCAAAATTTCCAGACACTATATAAACAGATGATTTAAAAAAAAAAGTCGTCTGCTGTTTGTTCTGGGGGTGGTGGGACTTCCTTCAGGTCAATGCCAAGACGTAGAAGAACACAAGACTAAATATTCCATCATTCTGAAGCTGGATGGTGAACACTGAAGAACAAAAACATGCGTCATTGTGACGAGTCCTCGGTGGAGGGACGGTGGCGGTTCGTCTCCGCAGAGCGATGAGAGGTGCGATACGAGTCTGCTTCATGACTCGGGGTTAGGAAGCTGTTTTAGACCTGTCAATCAGAGGGACATTAAACAGTCTGAAACAAAAAAGGAGGGTTACGGTAACTCAGATAACCGATGTGTACAACCGCGGTGGGCAGAGAAGCATCTCGGGACATGTCGAACCTTGAGGTGGATGGGCTACAAAAGCAGAAGACCACATATATGAGATTTCACTCCTGTCAGCAAGAATCTGAGGCTATAGTGGGTACAGACTCACCCACACTGGACAGACTGGAAGAATATGGTCTGGTCTGATAAATCTCGATTTCTGTTGCAGATGATCGGGTCAGAATTTGGCATCAACATCATGAATCCATGGTCTCAACCTGCCTTGTGTGAACAGTCCAGGATGATGGTGGTGGTGGTGGTGGTGGTGTGTATTAATGGTGTGGGGACTGTTTTCCTGGCACATATTGGGCCTCTTAATACCAATCGAGAACCGTTTGAAGCCCCGAGCATCCTAGTCGATCACATGCATCACTATGATAATGTGCCATGTAACAGAGTCGCGTCCAGCCGGTTCCACGAACATGGATGAGTTCAGGGTCTGTTCACGGCCTCCCGAGTGAGCAGATCTGAATCCAGTAGACGGTCTTTGGGATGTTGTAACACGTCTTTGGGATTCTCAGCATGTCAAACCTGCAGCAATGGCGTGATGTAATCATATCAACACGGAGCAGAATCTCAAAGCATTAAGCGTTCCCAACACCGTGCATGTTCCACGCTATGAAAAAGACACGGAGGATGTTCTGAAAGCAATCGCGAGTCCTAACCAGTATTAATATGGATTACAGAAATTGCTTTCAGGTGATTTTGAGAGGAATAAACGAATGAAAAAGGTGTTACAAATGACTGATATTAAGGATTTTACGCCTTTGCTGCTTCCCCTCCATCATTTATGTACAAATTTTGCTAATAACCCAAGTGCGGGTACGATATTCGGGGTATTTATTTGGGTGTAATGTAAAAATAAAGAAGCACCAGTGAAGGATCAGTGAGTTTACTGCAAGACAGCGAGCACAAGACGAGGTTTTATACTCCATAAGAAAGAACGATTGCGCTTGCACTGGTCTTTTATACAAATCAACCAGTGTCCACTGGAGGCCATGTCGCAAGCACACTTACAATTTCTTTACCAGCAGGGTTTAAACGGCGACAATCAGTGGCTTCATAAGGTGTGTATCGATCTCCCGAGGCCCGTTCTCTCTAAGCAACACAGACTAGCACATCTTGTACTACGCTCAGATTGTTTGTGTTCCTCCTTCTCATATGCGTATGCATAAGATTTTAACCTTTTGCATAAAAATTCGTCCTGGATATTTTTATATCTCATGTCAAGTGCGGCAAAAAAACAAAACAAAACAAAACCCAACAACAAAATAAAGAGTCTATTGTACGAGAAATACTGTATCTTTAGTGATCTGACGCATGATCTTACGAGGGAAGACTCGGGTCTTGTGTTGCTCTTATCTTAAAACGTCTTGTGCGTGTAGAAGCAAATCACAAGGGATGATAAACTGCATCACTGTGGAAGAAGTGCAGATTTTTGACTGTTTTGTCTTTGTGCGCATAGATTATTGAAGATAAATTCCCTTTACTATAAACATTGACATTTGTACATTCGGCTATATATTTGCTTATGTAAATAAATCAAAAAAGTCAACTGCATTTCGTTTTTTTTCACCGTATCCATGATGCCTGAGCACGTGTGACTGAACACAAGTATGTTACGATTGCTAGATGTAATGAGAGGCGATGAATAAAGAACGATTATTCATTAAAATCATATTATTTATTTATTTATTTATTTATTTAAAAGGACCGGATTCATGTAAATAAGTTCAGGAACGCAAGCCCTGTAAATCTGAGAGGTGCCAGATCCACAGAAGAAGTACTGACCCAGACATATTTATTGATTTTAGAGCAAATTGCGTACTGCCTCTTTTATTAACAGCTGTGTGGTTAACCTGATGTCAACCCCTGCGACCGGGGCTTTCAAAGAAGTTCAAGAGTGCAACATGTACGTTCCTCACAGCCAGCAGTGTTTCATTACTCAGCCTTGTTATGACAAGCAACAGCTCCCTGGACTTTGTAGTTTCAACGTGAGGTTGATTCCAAAGCTATTCGCTGGGTCAGTCCATACAGAGGGCAAACTCTGCCCCCTATAGGTGGACAATAGTAAATACGTTGATAGGATGTTGCATCATTATAAATATTTCCTGAACACAACACCCCAATCCCCACCCAACAACCCCCCCCCCCCGCCCCCCGCCCCCCCTGAGACTATGAGTAGAAGTTCTTAAAACACACACCCACACACACACACACACACACACACACACACACGTAGCGTATGTAGCGTATGTTTCCATGGAACCCTCTCTGCATGCTCTTATCACTTTCTACATTTAGCTCTAATAAAGTGCGGTGATGGTCCTCATGTGACCCGAGCCGGTTTCACATTAGTACAATCTGTTACATAAATGCAGCGCTGCACCCTGGCGGACTTTCAGTGACCTTTCAGAGCTATGTAAACTGATCTTGGGCGCTGGAAAAAAAAATGAAAAAGACTGACAGAACACATACTAATGCTTTATCATGAGGTCTGAGGTCTGTAAGGGCACCAAAGACACCAAACAGCTGGAATTAGTGTGACTACAACGTATTTCTCTGCAATGGTATGAGGTGTCTATACAATCCTTTAAGGCCTTGACCGACTTAAACTGTACTCGTGTACATCAAAGCCGGCTCATCCATAAGTCCATAAAATCCTTCTTCTCAGCTTCATACGTTTTAAATTCCATTGAAATGATTAATAATGACCTCTTTTGAGTGATCAACAAATTAAACAAATGTCGTTATTTGACAGATGTTTAGCGCACTCACTGCTCCATTTAGCTCCATTGAGTTATTATTGCACCTAGTGGTCAAAAATGGGAACTGCAGCAAGTGATAACAAATAGAGGTCCATTGGGGTGGGAATCACGCTGCCCCGTGCTCACTTTATGAACATTTTCAGTCGAGGAGGAGCAGCGGACAGGACAGGTAATGGCAGGGTTGCCAGGTTGTTGTTTTTTTGTTTTGTTTTTTTACACAAAATCGTGCTAGTTTAAAAATACTCCAGCTGCCAAGATGTTGTTTTATAGTCAATAATCGGAATTAAGTCTAAGAAATTTCTACAAACAAAATCAAAGTGGAAGTGCAGACAGCGTGTCTATGATTTATGGAACCATTTCTATTGTAAAATACATTGTACAGCTTGAAGGATGAAAAAGGAGATTACAGCGTGGATAATATCCGTTCATCAGAAATGTGTGTGCACCACGGTGACCTTGTTTCCTCACATAAAGGAGGCTAGTTTGGGGTTAGCCCCACATTTGGGGCTAGTTTCAGGTCTTATGTGTGTGTTGTTGTTTTTTTTAGATTTAGTTGGGCTGGAAATTTTGCTTTAAGATTTGTAATTCTAAATAAAAACATGATTAAGTAAGAGAACAAGCATGTCATTTAAGTAACACGCGAGTAGGGTGTAAATATGCTAAGATAATACTTAAGTACAATAATGAAGGTGATTACTCGAGTCATTTCCACCCGTGTTTGCAGTAATCACACAGTGGATGGAGATGAGATTAAAGCATGCTGTAGAAAGTATTCCTCGTACGCTGACGAGCTGGTCCCGTCTTGTCGTCTGCGCCAGAACCTGGGCTTATTTGAAACCCCATTATTCAGAAGTCCAGCTGGCGAAGACAAGCACGTGGCAGAATGGAAGATGTTTTACATACCAGTCTGTTAAGCACACATCGGAACACCGAGTACGACGTGGTATCCTCGAGTGGCTCAATATTAATGATGTACAGAATTTCACTGACGTTAAATACTGTAAGGCATGGTGTTCTTGGCAGCCATGTGAATACAACTTAATACAATATAACTGATATGAAAGTGAGTGTGGGAAGGATTATGAAAAACACACACACACACACACCACAGATACAACACACAGGGCACTGTTCTATGGCAAAGCCTGACTGTGTACTGGGGGATTCTATTCCACTTTCTTTTTCACTTCCTGTCTCGTTGACAGTATAAAGACGAGCAATCTGAGCACGTGCTGTCAGCAAGTTTGGTGTATTTTGTGTATCATTTCTTGGTATTCGTAAGATGACATCGGACTACTGATTGGAAGGTCATGAAGTCGAGTCCCAGCACAGCCCTGGGATTAACCCTCATCTGCTCAGTTGTAAAAATGAGATCAATGTAAGTCACGCTGGATAATGGCGTCAAATTCAGAAAATGTACATAAAATCTCCAATGCAGCTGCCTATCTGCATTTAAGTGTGTGTGTGTGTGTGTGTGTGTGTGGATGATCATCTGATAACAGAATTCAGGAACCTAGAAACCCAGAAGAACATCGCTAGTCACACATACAGTGGTTAGTGGTGAGACTGACACTCATCACACCCAGATCATGGTGGCTCTGCACGTGTAAAACATTTCCTCTCGCTGGCTAAACCGTGCAGGCTGTGAGCATGACTTGCAGCATTGTCCCTTTGCACAACTTACTCACAAACACCACAATTTCTATAATTAAGTAACGATCACATATTGCTCGGTGATTTTCCTGTGTGCCGTCAGTGACGTGTTTTTACATAAATGAGTCATTGTTTTATGTAAAAAAAAAAAACCCTTACTCACAGATACCTAGTACTCAGAATTCCAACGGTGCTGGCTAATAATGAATAAAAGCTGGCAGATTCAGTTAGCATGATGGCATTTGCATAAATAAATTGATTCATTATTAATAACTACAGCAGGTTTATGAGTGAATTAAGGAATCAGAAACAGCTTGCTGCATGGCCTTGATGGACTGTTTTATAATTCTTTATTTTTTATTATTGATTGTTGTAACTGGTGATATTTTTATCTCATGCTGTGGAAAAAAACGACAAAGCCGCACGAGAGGAATCCCCCCCCCCCCCCCTACTTTCATGCAGGAACGAGCAAGTCGACAGATGCTATGAAGCTCAAATTAAAGCCTTTTCCTTTTTTTTTTTTTTTTTACTTGTAATTGCATAAATTTAGATTTTGTCTAAATATCATTTATATTAAAAAGTAAACTGATTGTCCATGAGTAAAAATAATTAAAAAAAAAAAAGGCTAAAACAGCATGCTTGAAATTTAAAAAATTAAAATAAAAAATAAAATCTGCCATAATTTCTCAACAAAAACGAACGAGGAGGAAAAAAAACCCCAGTTAAAAAAAATCGGACCGTCGATAAGTGTGGACGCGACACACGAAAGGGTTGAACATGAACATGTGACCTTTCTTACTCGCCCGAGGTCGCGGTGGTTTAAGATAAGTTAAAATACTTTAGTAAACGGAACCAACTAAATTTGTTCGAAAATAGCACTGAGAGGTGCAAACAAAAATGATAACATAGTGGGTTTAGACCACACCCACTTCACGTTTAGATCCAAATACAGATACAGACACATAAAAAAATATATTTAGAGTACTGAACAAATACAGACAGCAGCATTTTGTTACGCACCAAATGCTGAGTCTACTATCTAATCTTTTTGTTTTGTTTTGTTTTGTTTAGGTTCAGTTTGTTTAGTTTTGTTCTGTTCTGTTTCATTTCATTTTGTTTTGTTTTGGCTTGTTCTATTTTGTTTTGTTTGTTTTGGATTGGGTTGGGTTTGATTTGTTTAGTTTGCTCTGGTTTGGTTTGTTTTGGGTTTGTTTTGTTTTGGCCTGTTTGGTTCGCTTTAGTTTGGTAGGTCACACTACAGCCAATCAGAGTCGGATAGAAAAGCTGTAACAGTGAAAGCTCTAGTAGTGGATCGAGGTCGGTTGGTTCTGTGATTACGTTGTCAGTCTTCAATTGATGCAGCACAAACCCGTAATTACTGCGGAAAAGTGTTGTAATTGTCAAGCTTATCGGTCAGTTGCCAGCAAGGGCTTCGCTGATGGAAACTGAAAGTCATTTTATTCATGTGCAACACGTTCAGCCAAAAATTCAATCATTTGATTAAACACTAAGCTGTGCAGACCCTCTGTAACTTCCTGTGGCTTACGTTATCACAGCAAATGGCTGCTGTTAGCAGATAATGGTTTGGCACCGGGGTTTCGGACGAGTCACACGCCCTGACATAGAGGTTTAAACCTTTATTATGGCTGCTGCAGTGTTTTAGTTAATACACTTGAGTGTTTCAGTGACTTCACAGCTTCCAGTTTATAATCACTGGCCTTAAAACAAGTGCTAATATGAATAAAATGAGGGTGAGGCAAACATAAGCCTTAGGGGTTTTTTGGTTTGTTTGGGTTTTTTTTTTTGCATTGTTTATTGCAAACTGGTGTCACACAAGTGGCATTAAAGCAGTAGAAGGAGATTTTGAGAATATGTGCTCAATATCAAAAATAAAATCAAAAATAATAATGTTAACGACTTTGACTCACCCTCACAGCTACGGCCTGCTCCTACTCACATTAGCAAATATTTACTTCCACCGGCATGCCTAATCTCCTTTGGACCCTTTATCCATTATAAATCATTTTTGTGTGGTAAGTGTGAAAGAGACTGGCACAAACATGTTTTAATCTGTGTTTTATAGCACAAATGAATGACTACATTTGAGAAACATTCTCGTTAGCTGAAAAACTATATCATATTAAAGACATAGTAGCTTGTCCATGGTTAATCTTCCTTATTACACATCCTTATTCATAAATACGTACACTTAGCTGTTTAGTTGTGTTAGTCTAGATGTTGTGCATTTTAACTTTAACCATAGAGTTATTATTGCACCTAGTGGTCACAAATGTGAACTGCAACAAGCACTAATAAAACGAGGCCAGGACAGATAATGCCAGGGCTGCCAAGGTCGCAATTTTTCTTCTTCTATAGATTGGACTATTTTAAAAATACTCAGCGGCCACCGAGATCTTGTTTCATATCAAATAATCGGAATTAAATCTAATAAATTTCCACAAACAGCGTGTCTATGATGTACGGAACCCTTTCTATTGGAAGATTCTGTATATCGCAGAAATCGGGAGAGGGAAAGCGGGATTATAGACCGGATAAGGTCCGTACATATATGAAATATGAAATATGTGTTTCAGGGTTCACTATCACTAGGTAGAAGCCTAGGGCATAACTCAATCATGATGGACTCAATCATTAATGTCACCCTGTCCTAACAAAATCGCGTACAGTCACGAGCCAATACGATTCAGAGATTTATACTGATGTGATGTTTCACATGCTCTAATAACTTTTCTGACAAGTGTTTCCATTATTTCATGTATTTAATGTTCGACTGTAGCAAAAATAAAATAAAATTTAAAAAAAAAGTAGACAGGCCGACTGAAAAGACATTCCTTACACATGGTACCTAGCCCTGATTTCCAGGCCATGTCATTTGCACAGATGGCACTGCCAGTTTGCTCTCAGCCTTTCCATTAGGAGAAAGCTAGAGGAAACATCAAACATTACCCAGACGTTATACCCGAGCGTGACAGATGTGTCCCGCTTTCACGCAAGTGTTGTCTTACCGTTCCAGCTGGATGGGGACAATTCAGTTCAATCCATTCAGAGCGTGAATCGTTTCCAGTTGTCACTACGACTCACGATTCATGACGGGATTTCACCTTTTAAATTATACCTGCTTATACCTCGTTATACGATATAATTCAAATTATTTACAAAGTTTATATTTAATGCGCTCTTTCTAATATGCTATCGTTTCTCATTCTTTTTTTTAAAAAAAAAAAAAATGATTTAACAAGGAAAAATAACTGAACGACGCTAATTGTTAATGTAACATTTATGGAAGGAGTCTCCAGCGTCAGCTTTTTTTTACGTAACGGTAACGTGAAGTTTTCCGCCACGAGCGACTCTTCACGACAGAGGGGTTTACGCATCGCGGTAGCTAAAAAGTGCAAATAAAATAAAAGAGTGTACAGCTGCTATAACATAAGTGAGAACAGGAACTAACTTGTCTTGCAGAAAAGAACGAATGTGGTTCATAAATGCATTAAGAAATTGTTATTCGTGGGAAGTTGCCGCTGTATAAGAAAATTAAAACCCTTCGGCGTTGTGCTGTAATTGGGAAACAATCCATTTCAGCCCGAGAGCATGCATCGGGCCGCATCACAACGCCCTGTCGTTGATTATTTTCCTATAACAGCATGTCATGTCATGTTTTATCCCTTACTTTATCCCTTACCGACTCTTATCTAGGTTTTTAAAACACGCACTGATAGCAGGTTTCTTTAGAAAGCGTCAAATTTCCATGGAATTACAATAAATAATCAGCTATAATTAGGTTTCATTGTCACGTATTAATAACTCACATTGTAATTCAGCAACACGACTTTCACAGAAACATCAAGCTGAACTTGTGACAATAATATCCTGTTTGCGCGGCTTAATATGTGAAATGAAGAAACAAAGGAAGGAAGTAATCAAGGAACTGCTGCAAAAGCACAGCAGCCTTCCCAGGACTTCCACCCGAGTGCTAGGAAGCCGTAACGGGGCATTGTTGATGTTCTGAAGTCTCGGGGTTGAGTGATATAGTTACCTCTGGCAACAGAGCTCATATCGGTTATCATGTACAATTAGAAAGCATGCGTATATATATATATATAGGTATATGCTTACGACGGTATAATTTAATACGTGATATAGCCGTGAAACGTGTTTATTTAGTGTTTATGTTAGCAGCACTTAGAAAACAGATCGACAGAGTAATCTCAGGCTTAACTACACCATCAAACCGGGAACAGGTGGAGACCCACAAGCTCCAGGAAACAAAATGAATAGTAATTATCAACACTTCCACAATGCAGTAAGATGAAACCCAGGAACTACATTCACTGACACCTGCTCATTCATGCCGTTATCCAATCCGTTGCATTAACGCGTGCATATACAGGTCAAGAGCTTGTTCGTGGCAAAAATCAGAATGGGGAAAGTATCTGAAGTGATCTCGGGGACATTGAGCATGGCGTGGTTGTTGGCACACACGACAGGTGCTAGAGTTTACACAGAATCGTGCGAAAAAGAAACAAACGAAAATATTCTTGTGGATGAAATAGGCACTCTTTACAACCGTGCTGAGCTGGAAAGCATCTCAACAACATCTACAGCATCCAAAGACCATATCAGGTTCCTCTCCTGTCAGCCAAGAACAGGAATCTGAGCCTACAGAGAGGGCACAGGATCACCCAAACTGCACATTAGAAAAAGATCAGATGAACATTTTGTGTGCGAACACCGGAAACCCCCACGCAGATATATGACACGAACCTTAGCCGAAGGATCTGTATCAGCATGATTTTAGGAATGCAGGGTGAATGAGCTGTAAGTGAGCAGGGTCACATGATCACCCAGACCACAAACACCACGGCCTGGCAGGAAAGGAAGAAGATTCCAGAAGGATTCTGTGAGGAGCTTTTTTGCTTCCGTAAACCCTGAGAAACTCACCGGCGTCCAAACACACGCTGCGGAACGATAGGGACTTTTCTAGCGGCGTCTTAAACAACAAACGTGCTTACCGCACAGGCCCTTAGGTGATTGTGCACCTTTCCCAAACGATTGACTTTTCTCTGTCGCCTGCGTGCGAACCGTCCAAATCAGCTTATCCTGGAGGTATAATTCTCAACCGAATGTCAACAGCCAAATAAAAATCGGATTGGAGTTAGTTTTTGTGCTGTTTGTGCCTCAGACGCCTCGCATCATGCTCTTTTTCTTTTCGCATTTTTCCCTCTTTCAGCCCTTGAAGAATTCAACTCGGGCATATTCACCTGCACGTGGAACGCGTAATAAAATTGTTTTAATCTCACGTCGAGGAATTTTTATAGGGAGCGCATAAAAATCGATTTAATTATTTCCATCCAGGCGCTCTGTACGGTCGTATTATAGACACGTGCTAAAACACACCGTAGTTAAAATAATGAACGATCACCAGAACACTTCTCACCGGCCGGCACGGAACTGTAAAACGTGATGTTAATTATTAATGATGAAATCCTGGTGGGAGAATTCACTTGAGCGAGCAGATTACAAGCAGAGCATGCAAATCAACTGCTGGAAAAAATCTGCGATAACACCGAAAAACTGATAAACACGCACCGGACAGACGTTATCGAGCCAGTTGGGTTCCTGTATGCAAATAAACACCACGTGCCAGTAATGATAATTTCACACTGCAATGTACGACCAAGCGCTAAAGAAAACAACTTCTTCTAACAAGAACCGCTAGCATAATTATTTTCCCGTGTCGTTCCGCTTTATTACACATAACCTTAATTACGGACTTTGATGTCGTGAATTCTTTATATTTGTTGGATTTGGATTTCTTGCGTGAATACTGAAGTCTGGTGAAAAATTTCACGTGAACAACTTCATTGGAAATATATTTAGTGAAGAAAACGTTGACGCGTTCAGTACGAATTTCCCCCCGCTGTATTCCTCAGTAGGAGCAGATGGAGAAGTGATTGGCAGATAAGAATGCTTTGGATTGAATAAATAGCTCTTTTCTGCACAGAAAAGAGCTCGGGACGCATTAGCATATGCATCAGCTTGAAACAAAGCCGTTGAAAGCGGCGGATTGAACCCTGTATTTAGCCTTTCAGAGAGAACGTGACCAACGCTTCTGGTAGAGCTTTTAATTGGGAGTGACACGTCGCGCCTCGGCTGTTCTAGTTTCAAAGATCGAAGACTGACCAAAGCTTTATTTCATTTCATCTTATTCCATTAAAATAAATAAATAAATAAATCTTCAACCATTTAGACATTTAGTGAGATTTTACAGGTTTACAAAAAAAAAATAAAAATCTTAAAATGACGTAAATCTCAGCTTTCCGGTTCTTTCTGGAGTTTAAAACGTATCTTGTTTTTATTTATTTCTTTTTTTAAACAGGTTTTTTTTTTTTGCCGTTGTATTTGCAAGGACGCTCTCTATTTGCCATCAAGCCCCTGCGGCACGGCAGTACCCTTCGAGCTTTAGGGTTAAACATTCGCTCAGCATGTTCTGAAAGCAAAAGGGCCCTTTTAAATATCCGACCAGATATTTACTCTGCCATGGAAATTCAGCTTTGGGAGGGCAAGCACGCACTCACACACACACACACACACACACACACACACACACACACACACACACAGCACTATCGCACAGCAAGCCAAATATACCCTTGTGTTATCAGTGCACTCAGTCACAAGCCTGATGTAGAGAATCCTGAAGCTGGATGACAGCATGATACTTTACAGTCATTCAGACTGAACGGCCTTGGAATCGGAGGGATACAGATACACGCAGGCGTAGTGCTTCGTATAGATCAGGAGTGTTAAATATACGTAAAGCACGTGGGCCGAGACCGGCCCGATAAAGTTCTGATAGAATCCGTGATCTAAATGAAAAATCGTCTGATTGGATTAAAAGGTTCTAAACAAGTAGAACTTGAATCCAATGTCAGTACGTCTAGGCCTTCTTGTTAATAATTTGTTTGCCAGAAATACCCTTAAAGTGTACGTCAAACAGGAAGGAAGCTATCGAAGAAAAACTATTTCAGGGATTTGACCTTGCTGTGACCTTGACCCTATTTGGATCGGTTCTTAAATCGAATCGAATCTAATCTGCGGGTTACAATGATAATTCCGTGTAAATCCTATAAACGTTCAAACACCCGTTCTTGAGATATCGTGCTCGGACAAACTCGGACAAATGCGTGGACGGACATCGTGAAAATCACCGCTAGGTGGTAGAGGGATTAAAAAATCAAAAAAAGAGCTCTGTTATTCCACTAGGGGGCGAAATAAAGCAGCTACTGACAAAATGTGTAATTCTTCGTTAGAAAGCTAAAAAAAAAAATCCCAGTTAAGTCCATTTCAGTTCCTGCATGTAACACTACAAAATGTGGATCAAGAGAGGGTGAATATCGATTCAAAACACTTTGTGCTATGAATCACAATTTGGAAAATGAATTTTCTTGCAAATGATGACATGAAATTCATGTTGTTTTTTTTACGCGATACACAAATCCATTTGTAAATTCAGGATGTAGTTTTCGAGGTAAATGGAGATAAATTTGCCCTATCGTTGGGAGATCGCAAGTTTCAATCCCAAACATTTATTTTATATCCCTATTATTTTTCATGTCGACACGCAAGTGTTTAGGTGCCTTAATTTCCAAATATGGCTGTTCACGAATTCTTCTGAGCCATAAAAGAGCAATAAACCCGTTCTCACAGTGCATTATAGCACGTGTTTCATTCATCACGCCATTTTTCATCCTTGTATTCATGATTCCATCTGTAAAGCCATGGCACCATTCCACAGAAGTGTGCTCACGTGTAATGAAAAACTAATTGCCAGAGCCACCTTTTTTTTTTTTTTTTTTTTTAACTACTCGGACACCTCTGAGTATGTCAAATGTACGATTTTGAAATCTTTTCAAATGCTTCTCTTCAAATTCCTCATTTTTTCTCCTACGCGGCAAAAACGACACCTTAGAGTAGAAAAACGTCTTCAGTATACTCAAAAATGTGGAATATTTCCTATAATAGGATTACAGTAAACTGAATATATGATTATTAAACCTGTTTCTAGCCGTTTCTCACGCTTGAGATGATCTGCCAGTAGACTGAGAACACTTAAAGCATGAGATGTGTTTAAATGCATCTAAAAACAGGATGATTTAAAAAAAAAAAAAAAAAAAAAAAAGGTTCTTGCTTCTCACAAATAGATAAAGACTTTAAGCCCTTCAGAAACATACTGGAGCTGTGTGAGAGGAAGACGTAGGATGATTAGTGACCCTGAGCGCCTCTTCCGCGCACAGCAGGATGTCTTTACAATCAGGACATGAAAGCGAGAGCGCAAAGAGAACAAGAGACTCAAGGAGGATGGAAACAGAAGCTAAATGTAGATGGCAATTCACCGTTCTGGTGCAAGCGAACTCCACCACCCACTGACTCCGCTGAAAGCCAGTGATGATTTCACTCAGTCCTGGTGTTGAGATCCGTAACAACAACACAGGCGAATGGTCGTAACCCTGCCCTGCCAGCAGGTGATCTGCTGTTGGAATAGATGTGGCAAGAGGCGAAGAGGTCTTTGAAGCAACTGTTGGTTCTAATTTTAGCACTCTCCATTTACTGGGAATGTTTCTGAAGTTGTGATGTACGGACATTATCTATAATCCTCCTTTCCCTCTCTCAATCTTCACAATATACTGTATCTTAGAACAGAAATGATTCTGTACATCATAGAAACACTGTCAGTACTCACACTTTACCTTAGTTTGATGAAATTTGTTGGATTTAATTCCTGATTATTTGCCTGATTTGGTGTAAAAACCATGACCATGGCAACCCTACCGTTATCAGTCCTATCCACTGCACCATCTCCACTGATAACGTTTATAAAGCAAGCATGGGGCAGCGTGATTCCTTCCCCAATGGGCCTCTATTTATTAGTGCTTGTTGCAGTTCCCATGTTTGACCAGTAGGTGTGATGATAATACTATGAACAATCACAAGACGTCTAGAAAGGCAAGCAAATCGACGGAACGTCGGACTATATCTATTTAAAATATATGGAGTGTAAATATACCTCTCACTGAGAGGTGTGTTGTTTTCCAAACGCAGTCTATTGTGAGCCATAATGTAAACGTGTTGGAGAAGGGAAAGCAGAAAAATATGTAGAGTAAAAATCAGTGTTTTCAGCCACATCTATCCCTAATATACAGCAAAATAGTCACGAGATAAAATACTAATGGGTTCTACTCATAGCCTTGACACTTCCCATGAAGTAATTTTGCCACCGTTCCAAATAACAGCGCTCGAGAGAAAATTGTTTGCGGCTCTGAACGTGATAGATGCCTTGTTGACAGCAGGGGACAACGGACAGGGAACTAATCTCGGAAAATAGATCTGTTTCGAGATGACTTCCACGGTATAAGTTATGACCACGATGCCTTTTGTTTTTTTGTTTTTTTGAAGTACCAATAGGCTTTGGATAAAAATGCTAGGAAAAAAGCGCTAGATTGTAAGAATCTCCACATCAGCAGAAGGATAAACTCTGGATGATAGAAGATGTGGAATGTTTTATAATGGTGCATTGAAGTATATTATAATGCAAGTCATATAGTTTCATGCAACGTTTTGTTTTTGTATTTTCTAAATTAAAACTGTTAACACGACATCTACAGAGAACAAACCTGAAGATCACATATTTCTGCATGGCGATGTAGGACTCGAGTCTTCAGATGTTTCAAATTCTGACTTGGACTCGTCAGTTTTTGAGCATTATTACTCTGTCTAAATATGGTCGGTCTCAACAGTTGTCTTTTCTCTTCACATACATTTGGCAGGAAGTAATTCCTTCTTCTAGACACAGCCTAATCGTTGGCGCAGTCCATGAATGAAGTCGTCTAGTTGCAGTAAAGTCTGGACATCAAGAAGGATTTCAGTCTTGGTCTTGATCTTGACTCATTTCAGCTTTCATTTGGACTCAGTCTTGACTTGATCAAGTCTACAGCCCTACTTACATTTACATTGACATTTATTCACTTACCAGACGCTTTTATCCAAAGCGACTAGCAAATGAGAAAAGTACAAGCAAAACTTAAGGACTTAAGGACCTTTAATGTTTTTCTGTTAAACTTTTCTGTTGAATTGGGGGGAAACATGCAATGCAAAAGTTTAAGCCCTTTTCAGGATGATCCACTGTGGTTTTTTTTGTGTAGAGTCTCACAACGTAATTGACTTGTTAGAACTCCAAGTCCAGTGCAGACAGTTCCACAGCTGTGACCCTTCAGGGTGTCCTCCTTAACACTCAACATCTCTGGGTCTCTCTAAACAGCTGACTGAACATCTGTCAATAAAGATAATTAACACTCTCAAAGCAGGAGAAGGCTATAAAAAGATCATCTTTGCCTGACTTGGAGTTTCCACTGAAAGCTAAGGAACGCTGGTCAAGTTGAGCCAAGATCTGGAAGACCAGGAAACCTCCATGCTTGTAGACTGGTCAGGAATGAAAAGCAAAACCCTCAGTATCTATCTATCTATCTATCTATCTATCTGTCTATCTCTCTCTCTGTCTGTCTGTTTTTCTGTCTGTCTGTCTGTCTATCTATCTATCTGTCTGTCTATCTATCTATCTATCTATCTATCTGTCTGTCTGTCTGTTTTTCTGTCTGTCTATCTATCTATCTATCTATCTATCTGTCTGTCTATCTATCTATCTATCTGTCTGTCTGTCTGTTTTGCTGTCTGTCTATCTATCTATCTATCTATCTATCTATCTATCTATCTGTCTGTCTATCTATCTATCTATCAGTCTGTCTGTCTGTCTATCTATCTATCTATCTATCTGTCTGTCTGTCTATTGGTCTGTCTGTCTATCTATCTATCTATCTATCTATCTATCTATCTATCTATCTGTCTGTCTATCTATCTATCTATCTATCTGTCTGTCTGTCTATCTATCTATCTATTTATCTATCGTTCTGTCTGTCTATCTATCTATCTATCTATCTATCTATCTATTGGTCTGTCTGTCTATCTATCTATCTATCTATCTAACTATCTATTGGTCTGTCTGTCTATCTGTCTATCTATCTATCTATCTATCGTTCTATCTATCTATCTAACTATATATCGGTCTGTCTGTCTGTCTATCTATCTATCTATCTATCTATCTATCGTTCTATCTATCTATCTAACTATCTCTCGGTCTGTCTGTCTGTCTAATCTGTTAGACAGAGACAGTAAATTCAGTCCAGTAAACTTCTCTGACATTCGGCTGTGTGCTGCCACCGTGTGTCTGTCTGCTATAAATCTGAATAAAACTGGTGTACACAAATTTGGGCTTCACATCGTCCTCTCTATCACTGCACTGTGCTGATTAACACACTAGAGAGCACCACAAGCTGCTCTCAGTAAACATTTCAGGGGAAAAAAGGAATTAATCTGCCGAAGTAATGCTGGCAGACTGTGAAATTCCAATCAGCCATAACATTAAAACCACCGACAGGTGACATGAATAACTTATTTTTAGCTTAAAACATGGTCAATGTTTGGATTTATTTTAATGAAATAAAATAATTACATTTATTATAAACAAACAAACAAACAAACAAATAAATAAAAGAACACTGTCCCTGATGCGGCTAACATCACATCACAAAAGCTCCTGTGACCATATTCTGGTTTTCCAAAAAGAGGACACTTTTTATTTTTGGTGGGGGGAGTCTTAATAGCGTTCAAAACTATAAGTTACTATAAATGCAGACTTTAATACACTGAAAAGACACACTATTCGCGTCACATAAATAAACATAAATAAATTTGGTTTTACTCCGCCCACGTTTTACATTTTTTTCCTCCGTTCTTTTGAATGTCCATGGAATAAAATATAATATCAGATGTCGAGAGTGAACCTTCTGGCATCATTTACACATTTGAAGGACCGCGTAATACGAAGCAATGCGATAACATGAAATAAAAAAATGACCGTATATGGTCATGGGCGTCGTTTCGACTCAGAACAGCTGTCGTTCGCTGCTATTGTGGAGTAACTGTTTGACACCGAACACAACAGCGCTTCACCTTCGTGTGTTCGCTGAGAGGAGGATAACGGTCGAGAGGCAGGAATTTGGCCAATAGTTGCTGCAAGTCTTTGATAATCGACCAATCGGTGTGCGAGAAGGCGGGACTTACAGAGAGGGTTAAAGCGATGCAAACACACGCACACATGATGCAGTATTAGACCATAAACACATCATAACGACACTAAAGCGGAATCCCGGGCATTTTCTCGAATTTACACGCTTATCTAAGGTCCAAAAAAGAAGACATGTCCTCGGAAAAGAGGACGTATGTTAGGACCCTAACAAAAGTATTTCAGAGAACAATTCGTGTTCATTTCTACCAAGTTAACATATTAAATTATTTGCGAATGCACCAGGAGGTCGCTCATGTGAGTCACGACTGGCGAGAGAGAACCAGAACTATAATCAAACAGCTGTCCGTATTGTCTTCTGTCAAAACTATTCATTTACTTGGATAATTGTTAAAACTAATTGTAATCCTGATTGTATTCCCTTTTTATTATTATTATTATTTTTTACAAAATGTACCTGTAATCAGATTACTTTGTTTTGTGAGTTAACTGTAACGGATTACAGCTACCAGTTTTTTGTATCCTGATTACGTAACACCGCTACATGTACTCCGTGACTCCCCGAGCTTGCGCACCTGTCGAGGGGAGGGATATATTAGGCAGCAGGTGAACGGTCAGTTCTCAAAGTTGATGAATTGGAAGCAGTAAAAATGGGCAAGCATAAAGGCCAAATTGCGATGGCTAGACGACAGGATCAGAGCATCGCCAAAACGACAGGTCTTGTGAGGTGTTCCTGGTATGTAGTGGTTAGTACCTACCAAAAGTGATCCCAGGAAGGACAGCCGGTGGCACCAGGAAGCACTACGGGAAGAAGGGAAGCTGGCGGAGACAGTGTGATGCTAAATAAACATTGGTGCAGACCAAGTATACCCCTTTGTGGCAATGCCTAATTCCGCTAAATTCACCTAAAATTGTTCAGCAACGGTCAGCAAGTAACAGAATCTGAGGCTATAGCAGACAAGATCCTTCTGCTCTTACAGCCTAACTGCCACAAGGTCCGATCTGCCACAAGGTTCGATCTGCCACAAGGTCCGATCTGCCACAAGGTCCGATCTGCCACAAGGTCCGATCTGCCACAAAGTTCGATCTGCCACAAGGTTCAATCTGCTGTGTGTTCTGAGATGCGTTTCTGCTCACCACTGTTGTACAGAGTGGTTATTTGAGTTACCGTAGCCTTCCTGTCAGCTCGAACCAGTCTGGAACCATTCTCCTTTGACGTCTCTCGTCAACAAGGCGTTCTTGCAATTCAGTGAAGGCTAACTTGCAATAATGAACGTATTACACGACAACAACAACAAAGGTAATATACCGTACGTAATCATGAGAAACACATCATCGCCTCCGCAGATCAGCACTACATGAACACAACTTGACAGACATATACACACAATCACACTCAGAAGGAACCTATTGGTTTACATTTAGTGGCCATTTTATTAAGTACAACTAAGTCAGTAGCAATTTTATCTTTGCTTATGAATTCCCTTTCCACCTTCCACGTTTCTACAGCCCAGCTTAAAACTTTTCACTGTTCTCAACACTTTCACTCTTCTCCTCATGCCAGTTGATGTTCATTTTACGGTATTTGTGTGTATTTTGGCTGTACGGTGACCTTGGGTATGAGAAAGGTGCTACCTAAATTCCTCTTCTTCTTGTATGTGAATAATTACTGCTTGATGCTTACGGCGATTTTCTATTAAATATATTTTCCCATCTCTGTTGTTATTTACTGTTATTGTTCATAAAATCACGCAAAGGATTTGAACAGTACAAGCAGTATGGAATCTGTCGATATTTTATTTGCAATATTGACCTGCATAAATAATTACTGCATGTCTGTTTGCCTAAAAATGGAATTAATGTACTGGACATTTCCCCATCATTACTGTTTGCCACCAAAAACTTAACAATAATTACTGAATAGCAGTTTGATTGAGAACAAAAGAGTGGTCCCTGACTACTGCAGAGTACTGTACTTACCTTGTTGATAAATATTTCATATGTACGGTTTTACAGTGTATTCCTCATCTGCCACCCCTCCCCCACCCCCACCTCTACGATTCGTGTCAGTTGTTCTCCAGATAGACGTGCCTAATCAACTCAGCACTGTATAGAACTGTCCCATTTATTAGAAGGAGAAGAGAAAGCCTCAACACCCAAGATCAGCAGAAAGAAAGAAAGGGAAGGATACACCACCTGGGGATGGAAGGTTGGATTGAACGTAATCGATAAAGCGGCGCCCCTCTGACGGACGCGTGCTGCTCGTAGTGCTGTTTAGATTCCTGAAGATGGCTGAGCTCCACAAAAAAACATCACAGGGATTTCCATCAGACATGAAGTGATGCGATTAGGCCAATTAATCTCCGTTACAAAGGGGAATACGCCAGCTGTCAAACAGCCCTGACCTAAAACGAACGGCCATAAATAATTAACAAACTCGTGACGAACAGGAAATGATGGTGAAGTACTGGATACCAAAAAAAAAAGACAAAAAGAAAGCTCTACTATGGATATATGTAAACTAATTAAACTACAGAGAGATTATAGGATAAACAGAGTTTTATCAGGGCATCAGTGGTCATCTTGGGCTCCTTGCCTTCAGTATGAAAAGACTGTCTGCTATACGTTATAGGAAAATGAACGTCGAGCCGTCACCGACCTGAATTGGCTTATTTTGTTCTGTCCTGAAGTGTTTTATTGCTCTTATACCACAGCCACTTGCCAATGATTACAATTTCACTTGTTGAAGAATGACACATCGTGCTTTTTAACCATTTATAGTTGCGTTTCATGTTGTCGAACTTCCGTAGGACGTTAATAAGTTGGTTCCTGTTCTCGCTTACGTTAGAACAGCTATAAACAGACGTTCCCTCACCGGACTCGCTGAATTCTCTTTCTTCAAGTTAAAAAGACAAAAAGCAACATGTTATCGAGAAGCATAAACTCCTCTGTCCTGAAGATGTCCGAACACTTACCGACTGTTACAAAGCTCTGACACTAGAGACTCCTTCCATAAAATGTCTCCTTACAGAAAGCTACACCATATCAACATTTTTCTTTGTTTAAATAACACAGTGTTTTGGTTTTAGAATTTGATGATGCAGACTAGACAACCTGTGATTTGCCCTGTGGTTGGCACAAGTGTCATCGTCATGTTGTTGTACAAAATTCATCAACGGCTAATGTTGTACGTGCGGTAGTTAATACCATCTTTGATAAAACGTCATCTTACTGCTTTTGCAGAATACACAAAGGTTAGTGAGACTTCATTGAACCTAAATTCTTTAACTTAATCTTTAAAGATTTCCTGTTTGCTAGTAAGCGAGCTAATGTCATGCTAACCACTGTGTATATACTAAAATTAGCCGAGTTTAATCTCAAGTGAGCTAACGTTACGCTAACCGCTGTGTGTAAATACTAAAATTAGCCGAAGTGAGCTAACGTTATGCTAACTACTGTGTGTAAATACTAAAATTAGCCGTGTTTGATATTACGTGAGCTAACGTTATGCTAACCGCTGTGTTTAAATGCTTAAATTAGCCGAAGTGAGCTAACGTTATGCTAACTACTGTGTGTAAATACTAAAATTAGCCGTGTTTGATATTAAGCAAGCTAACGTTATGCTAACCGCTGTGTTTAAATGCTAAAATTAGCCGTGTTTGATATTAAGCAAGCTAATGTTATGCTAACCGCTGTGTTTAAATGCTAAAATTAGCCGTGTTTGATATTACTTGAGTTAACGTTATGCTAAATGTTGTGTGTAAATGCTAAAATTAGCCGAGTTTGATATTACGTGAGCTAACGTTACGCTAAACGTTGTGTGTAAATACTAAAATTAGCCAAAGCGAGCTAACGTTACTCTAACCGCTGTGTGTAAATACTAAAATTAGCCAAAGCAAGCTAACGTTACTCTAACCGCTGTGTGTAAATACTAAAATTAGCCGAGTTTGTTAGTAAGCGAGCTAACAGCCCCAATTTTATGATTTCTCTTTTTTTTTTGGAGTTCGTTTCCAAATTCAGTTATTTTATTCCCGACATTGTGTTCATCTGCTGTGTTCAGACAACAAAATTAGCCGCGTTTGATAGTAAGCGAGCTAACGTCTCCAATGTTGTATGCCTTTTGACTTTTATATATCATAACAATTCAGTTGTTTTATTCCTAACGTCGTCTTCGTTCTTCGTTCTCCGAGGACAATTTCCATTCGCGTGACTTCACTGTGCTAGCGAACATCAGAGGAATTGCTCTGCCAGTCGTAGGATTGCTCTCGAGTTCTCGAGTTTTTCCAGCAGCCAGTGATCTGTGCTCATTAATAAAGTGTCGAGAGGAAAATCCGGTTTGTCTGTTTTCATTTACATGGATGCATTTCTGTAAATTTGGTTCATTTTTGTAGATGTGATCGATGAATTAATGCAATATTGTGTGGTAGGATATGTTTATGGTCTCGTGACAACCCTTTGTATTTGTAAAAACAGAAAGTAAAAGAGACAGAATGTTTGCTTTTGGTTAGTGAGGTTGAAGACAAGTTGGGGTTGGAGAGTTAGGGTAAGTGTGTGTGTGTGTGTGTGTGTGTGTGTCAGTGTGTCAGTGTGTGTGTGTGTGCACTCGGCAGCCCGCCTCTGGCCGGCTGATGCTTTCGTCTCGTCCCTGTCCATTCGGTTGAGGAAAGGGGGGAGAGGAAGAGACGCGACGCGAGAGGAATCATCCATGGGTGGCTGTGTGGGCAGTCATCATGACTCTTCGGGCAGCTTAAACGAAAACTCGGACGGAACCGGAGGTAGGAAATGAAACTTGCACACAGCCGGCCATGTTTTTACATCATTATTATATGCTCTTTTCTCTCTCTCTCTCTCTCTCTCTCTCTTTCTCTATATGTGTCTTCTCTCCTCTTCTCTTCTGTCCTCACTCCATGTCCTCCATGCTGCCTCAGGAAATATAAACACCTTTAGACACATCAAATGCCTTATTAATGCATTACATGTTCGCTTTTGCACTCTTTTTTTCCTCCCCTCAGGCGCTTGCTATAAATATTTCATCTTTGTGCTAGCATGCTAACCCTGGCACAGAGAGAGAGAGAGAGAGAGAGAGAGAGAGAGAGAGAGCATGCTAGCTTTGTGGCTAGTAATAATGTGGGTTAGTGTTTTCACCACCATGCATCTCCGTGATGATAGTTTTTACCAAAATAAAAAGTGTACATGTATATAAAACACCGACTAACATGTCCGTTAGGTAGATAGTTGACTTTATTTTTTACAACATGGTGGTTTTGGGTTTGATTAAAAACAGCCAGCTGTAAAGTCTTAATAAGACTTTGTAAACTTGACAAGGCACGAGACCCAGCTAACGGTTTCTTTTTTTTTTTTTATCTTCGTCGCGTTGCCACGGAAACGATCGGCACGAGCCAATCCTATGCTGCATTTCCGTTTGTAATTAGATTGTATTAAGAGTGTCGAGGATTATCAAGAGGATTGTTTATTAATGCCCCTTGTGGCATTCTTCCTGTTGCCCCTGGAGGACTTCCGGTACAGATGTTGATAATGCTACATATTTTTTTTAGGGGCGGGGCTAATGAGACAAAGGAGACTGAGTGACTAGGTTTACATGATGGACAGCAGTAATGTAGCTAATTACTGACCTTATTCTGAATAAGACAGTATTCTGATTAAGGTGTTTACACGAGTCGCTTTTAGAACGTTCCTTTCACGTTCCCGTTTTTACACGTTATGGAACGTAGATCGAGTTCGTCCGAGTTCGCTTTCACACCGATCAGTCCGATTACAGAGTCCGGATCAGATCGACGTTTGGTTCTTTTCACTCGTTTTGCTGCAAGGTTTGGTTTGGTTTGGTTTCTCTCTACGTGTAAGGAAACGAAATAAAATTAAATAAAATGTCGAACACACATGTGCGCGTTACAATAAATTAAACGGATCAAAATTCATGGCTCAGAAGTACGGCAACGGAAGAAGACTTAAAAATCGCCTGCGCGCAGATGTCGCGAGGAAACCCGAAACGCTCCCCGCGTTCGGAGCCGGATCGCTTTCTCGCCGAAATCGAAACGGTCCCGCGTCCCGATTCGCCTACTTATAGGACGCGCAGAAAGCACGTGCTCTTTTTGCGAAGGAAAAGTACACACGTTTGAGCGTGTAGCAAAAGAGTACGCACGTACCGGGACGTTCTATCGAACGTTTTCCACGTCTCTTTTCAGCACTACACACCTCACCGCAACATTTTTATTCATTTCATGTTTTTTTTTGTTGTTGCTTTTTGGTTCATTTACGGTACTTACGTGCAGTGTGAAAACGAAAGAAAACCAAAATAGCAAAAGTACGAAACGTCGCTCTGATTCCGATTCGGTACCCGGGCTAATAGGTGCGAAAGCACTCGCAGGTTTCTTTAACGCAGTTTACGTTTCCGTCTTGATTAAAACCCCGTCGAATCGAACGCACGACGTATTCTCGGGTGTGTGTAGGCAGTTATTGAAATGTGAGCCAACGAACCCGTCACGCGAGTGCCAAATGCGAAAACAAATGCCCGAGGAGAGACCTGGAGGACAACTGAAGTAAAATATGTTCTGGGATAAAGAATCCAATTCATTTCTACAGTTTTGTAATAGTATGCACTGTTAGTCACGCTGTATAGTCCTCCTGTCACCATAACTGCTGTTGTTGGATGATATATTGTCCCAGAAATAATCGCAATAAACGATATTATTGTCATTTCAAGACCATTTTATTCCACTGATATAACGATAATATAACAGCATACTAATCCAGGCACGCCCTTTCGAAGAGCGATGAACTTTTCATTCTTAAGAATTAAATTCAGATTGGGATATTGGGAATTCTTTATGCTTTAGTTATTAATTATGCGTGTTTTAGCGCGCTGTTACGGAAAGAGCGCGTTCACAACGCGACTTACTTCTTGATATGGCTCATACCTTCACCGTCGTATTGATTCTTTTGAAGGACACCGTGGGCGTGTGTGTGGTGAAACACGAACCGTTGGTCCGTCTTGCATTACGCAGCGGTGTACTTCGTCTCCAGGGTCATCGATTCGTCTCGGACGGGACGCATGAAGAGATGCTTTTTAATCTGTCTTCAGTAAGAGCGACGTATTTTTCCAGAGATTTTTAAGACGACACGACATTATTGGTCGCGATATTATCGGTGACGTTTTTGTCTTTTCTGTTGATCTTTATTTACGTGTAGCGCTTGCGAGTAAATAGCGGACGCGTACGATGACGTACGGTGAATTGTTTACGGAGTCATTAACGGTCTATGAGACAGCAACAGATCAACATAATGCGATAATAGCGGCATGAAAATTTTATGCCGGCCCAAGCATCGATGAGTCCTTTATAAATACTGTATTTGACATTCAGCACCTTATATTATCTCGTGTTCAGAGGTAGAGAGGCTGTTCTTTTTTTTTTTTACATTCTTTAGCTGTCCGGTTTTGGAGCTTACTGTTATCAGGAGCGGAACCCGACGCGTTCCTCTGCGTCCGATTGAAATTTCGACCTGTCGAGATGCTTTTCTGCTTACCGCGGGTGTACAGAGTTACCGTAGGCTTCCTGTGAGCCTCGAACCAGTCTGAACATTCTCCGCCTCCTCTTCCTGTCTCGCCGACAAGGCGTTTCCACACTAGATGTTTTTTGTTTTTCGCACCATTCTGTGTTAAAGACTGGTGTGCGAATAATGCTCATCCAGATACATTCGAAAACACGTACTGTTCTCTACGTTTCTGGCCTCACGTCCACACCGAGACGGCGTCCAGGGAAAACGGAGCTTTTTGAAAACGCTCTCCCGAGCGGATAAATACGAACCCGCCGTTTTCGCTTTGTAGCGTGGACTGAGAAAACGGAGATATTCAAAAAAAACAACGACGTGTTTGTAGTCATGTGATGCAGTCATGTGACCCATTCAAACTCAGCTCAGAACAAACAAGACGGTGGACGATGTTGTACGTTTTTTTTTTTTTTTAACATTTTTAAAACGGTTTTCGGATCGATCCGGATTAACTGGACGGATTAAAGCTCACACCAACAACCAAAAACAGTTCACTGAGATTAGTATTATTTCATTTAAAAGCCCTGTATCCACATGATTTTATGCACTGCTCCAACATGATTGGCTGATGAGCCATGAACAGAATATTGGCTGATCGTGGACGTATAAAGAGTTAACGTACAGGCGGAAATCACACGACACATCATCTCCGTCCTGTTTGTGGTTCCCCAGCGCAAGACAAGGCAGAAGTTGTGCAACTTGACCTGCCCCTTATCATGTGATCCGAGCTGAAGCGTTCACGTAAACAAGACATCTGTTGCCATCGTTTTCTTTCCACGGCTTTTCTTCACTCTGGGACACGTGACTCGGCCGGTGAGGATCTGAAAGACACAGATGGCACGAACGAAACTCCTTAACGCTTCACTGCTTTATTAAAAATATTACAGGTGTGACCATCTACCCTTATTATTCCAGCGTCTGAAACAGTCACACAGTCTACCTTATTATTAACTCTTATACATAGATAATGAAGACAAATTTATTCATTTTTTCCAGATGTAGCACAATTGCTATTAAAAAAACAACAACAACTACCAGACAAAATGTGGTCTCACACGCCAGACTGCCTTGTTCTTGTCCAGGAAATGCCTTCTTTCACAGCAGGAGGCCGTTTAACCGATAATCAACCACAGACATTTTCCCATCGGACATTACTCCTCCCGTCCAGCGGAGGCCACTGTGTGTAATCCGTTGCTCATTTCCTGTCTATTTCCGGGTCTTCAGACCTTTTTTTTATTTACAGCTGCTCTGCTGAGGTAATTCTAAGAAGATTACTGTTAAGAATAAAGAATCAACGATGAAAATGTTTAGATTTAATTTACGCTTTTCTCGGTTACTCCGTAATTCCGTACGTGTTATTCAGAGACGGACCGATAGTCGGTTTTACCGATATCTTTCCCGATATCCGTAATCGATATCGGTTTTGTAATATCGGATCCACCGATAAATGGTTTTAAGAGCCGCGCTCAGGACCACCGCACCCGGTTTTTTCTCCTTCTGTTTTTTAGATTTGTGAGAATTATTTTTGTGCTTTATTTGTTTACCTCATCGAAGCTAGTCAGTAACGGTGCGCTTTATTTTGACATTTCTTGCACTCTTTCAGACGCCTCTCTTGATGGATGTATGAATAAGAGTTGTTTGGTGTTATATTGGATGCGACGAGGAAGTGAAATTGACAAACGCGGTTTGTTCAGTTCAGTGGTGGTGTTATTGTGTCAAAAAAAAACAGAAGCAAAACAATAAATAAATATCAGTTATCAGGCACGTAAACATGCAAAGTATCGGTATCGGTTATAAAATATCTACATCGTCCGATCTCTAGGGTTATTTCCATGACGTCATTCCGATAAAATACTGAAAAAATATTCATATATATATTAACATACTACTCCGAGCATGGCAGGATTTGGAGAATAAACAGTCCGGAGTTTTCCTCGGAGTTTTCTCCACCACACGTTTGGCCTGTGCGTGTGGACGATGTATAAGATCGACTTTGTTATTATTATTTTTTCCTTCAGAGGATGTTGGTTTGGGTTGAGCCGATAGCTCCCAGATGTCGGCGGAGCGCTGTGCGGCGGTTCTGTTCTGACGAGAAGCTCACGCAGTCCGAAATACGTCATTACTTTTTAACTGCGTGTTTTAATAGCAGGGCTGTGTGACTGCTTCTCTCTCGCTCTCTCTCTCTCTCTCTCTCGTTCACACACTCGGCAGGTAAACGCTCGTTTGGGATCGTTCTGCTAATTAAATTCACACAGTAATCCTGAACAAACACGCCTCAGTCAGTGGCTCTCCAATCTGGGGAAAGAGCAAAGGAAATAAAAAAGGAAAGGCTTTTTAAATATACCTGTTCAGATGCTCGTTAAAATAGCTGATTGTTTGCACGTGTCGGTTTGGAGCTGCGTACACCACGTGAGCGGTCGGGTTTCGAAGCGCGAGTACTCCGCCGAACCGCCGGCTTCCTGTAAAGAAATACAATCCGTTAATGATGAGCTGTGGGTGTCTTCCTGTCTGTCTCTGATCTCCATTTGTTCAGTTATTAAGCTGTCAGACTTTACAGCAATAACATCTCCAGACTCGTACATCGAGGACCGGATGACGTGATCGCCTTCAGTGTTCAGAGCAGCACAGGCTGGATAACAATGATAATAATAATAATAATAATAATAATAATAGTAATATTACCGGCTGTGCATTATTTCAGGTGTAATTTCGATTTGTTTACTCAAGATAAATGGACACCAGGGCGTTCCATTTACTTTTTAATTTGTGTAGGAAAAAATGTGATAAAAACATAACGTCAGTCCGTACAGGATTTCGCGGAGTTCTTTATCTGTGATCGTTGTGGCCAAAAAAACGCTCGATTTTGCGGCGGCTTTTTTCAGTTTTTCGTTGAAGGATAAATGGCGCGTTTACCATTTTTCAAATCTCTGGGGACTGGCCGGGGCGTGGAAATACCCTGAACTCGTCGTGTTAAAGCAGTTTAGCGACGTTATTAAGTGGTCGATGCTCGATTGGAATTAAGGTGCCCGGCGTTTGTCAAGAAAACCTTCCTCGCACCATCACACCACCTCCACCAGCCTGAACTGAACGAAATCATGGCTTTGACGCCAAACTCTGACGCCGTGGTCTTCATCGCTAATTGAGAATGGCCGCTTTTTCCCAAGAGCTGCATGTGGTGTGATAAATACGAAAGATTTCTTTTCACTAAGCTGTGTTCACTTAGCCCCGGTGTTTGACTTCTCGGATCTCTTAAATGTCACATTGTGTTCTGGACACCAGTGTAATATAACAGCAGGCAGATGTTTGCCCTAATAAATCGCTGTCTCTCCCCGAGGGGCCTCTGAGGTAATTGTTTGCGATCCAGTCTCTGTGAAAAGCAGCCAGCGAGTTTATCCGTTAGATTTTGCCGTTTGTGTTCGAGCCAGGAGCCTCGGCTTCTTCTGAGGCACCGCGGCCGTTTTCTCCTCCAGCGTAACGCGCGAGGGAATTTCAGATATTTCAGCAGACTCGGTCTGGAAACGGAAACATGAGGCAGGGAGATGTTAGACGAAGAGGAGAATCTCTGCACAGCGAGAACACTTTTTATTTCCCTTGATATTTTTTATTGATTTGTTGCTTTCTGGCCTTTGGTAGAAAACAGTCCACTATTCCGTACTGTATTCGTTTATTCCGTTTATCCTTTTTTTTAAAAAAAAAGTCTTGTCTAAAAATAGCTTCATGTCAGTATCTATAAACAACAGGTAGAAATGCGAAGGCTGGAACGTGAAATTCTTTTGAAGGTTAGCTTTGTCATAAAATAAAAACGTATCGGACCCTAACCCTAGATTATCCGGTTTTCTAGCTGGATCGCACATTTATGGCTGTATTTGTTTTTCATCCTTCCTGCCCTATCGGAAAAAAAACAAACAAACGTCGTCTCGGGCTATTTTGGACGAAAAGTCGGCACTAGAAATGCAAACGATTGATCGATTAGTCTAAGAGACGAACGTTTTCTCGCTTCGGAACACGACTCGTGGCCTGAAACGTGTGCGTTATCGGGGAGTTAGCGTTTCTTTCTGTGTATATATGTTCCGGGGCACGTCAGCCTCCATCTTGTTTTCGGTTCACGTCGTCAAGCCCGAAGCTTTGGAGTCGATCCCACACACTGAAAACTCAACATCGCCACCTTGAGTTAGTTTGTGTCTCATTCGGCCGTGAACTCGTGCTAATCTTCTCATGCCGTGACGGATGAGCCAATACGCGTCAGTAATTCGCTTGTATTTCTCCGATTTTCTCACATGTCCCTTGGCGTAGTGGCGCTGGGGCGCAACCAGCCCCTGAAGAGAGAGAAGCCCAAATGGAAGAGCGATTACCCGATGACGGACGGCCAACTGCGGAGCAAGCGCGATGAATTCTGGGACACGGCGCCCGCCTTCGAGGGCCGCAAAGAGATCTGGGACGCGCTCAAGGCCGCCGCACAGGCCTTCGAGAGCAACGACCACGAGCTCGCTCAGGCCATCATCGACGGAGCTAGCATAACGCTTCCACATGGTAAACACACCACAAACCACTTCTCACCACAAATACCTTTTTCATAGCCTTCGGTTTGCACAGTGTTTTTACTAAGAAAAAAAACACAGAAATAATCCGATTAATCGAAGAAATAATCGACTGATTAAACGATTATCAAAAAATAATAAAAATAATTTCCGCCGTAGAGGAAAACAGGAATTTGATCCGATCCTGTAACAAAAGAAATTGGGTTTGGAAAAGATTTATTTATTTATTTATTTATTTTTACATACAAAGACCATTTGATTGTATTTCATTGGTCAGGATTGCTTTTTTTTTTAAAAATATCGTGTTCAGATACGGTTTTATTAAAGTCTTATTTCAGTGCTAATATAAACACAGTGCGGTGTGTCCCGAAATGTGTTCTTCCGCTTATACCTCGGTGATTTGCCAACAGTTATCATTCTTAATATAGTCTAGAAGAGCACGCTGTTTAATATTAAGAGTGAAATCTGAATATCTGGCGATACGATACGAGCGTATAATGTGGATATTTCTATCACTCATGTCACAGTGTACTTATCAACGTCATCGTGATCTGTTTCCAACATTTAAAAAAAAGAAAATCCTGAATACAATGCGCTGACTTGAAGTGTAATGAAGTCAAATTTAAGTAAAATATTTAAGTATGATTAGAATTTATTTAAATATCAGAAATTCATTTCTGTAGACCTTTTAAATATTTCTTTTTTTTCTTTTCTTTTTCTAATGCAACGCTCCTGCATGGCTGGCGATGAGAATTTGATTTGATTCTGAATGGCGTATTGTACGCGTTGTGATTGTTTTTTGGGTATTTTTTTGTCTCGGTGTCAGTCACGGCGCTGCTGCGTGTCAGCCCGGTCGGTGGTTTGACCCAGCTGGGGGGGGATGCACGTGCTCGAATGACAAAAAGCAGGTCTGTGGTCAGTGGGGTCTTTACAGAGGTTTCAGCAGGCGTCCTCGTTGCGGCCCGTTCTAAACTTTTCCTCCGCGTCACGCTCGCGTCCCCTCAGACAGAAGAGAGAGAAACATCAGTCATAGTGAACGTCAGCGCTCTTCAGGTTTCCCTGAAAGAGCTGAACTTAAAGGAAGGGATCTCACTAGGGTTTTCATCTCTCGCTCTTCAGCTCTGGAGTTAACGTGGCCTCAGAAGGGTCTTTTTATAGCGGCGAACGCTATATTCCGAGACCCGCTCGGATAAAAGGTCACGCCGTGAGGTCATACTTTCAGCTGCCTGGTGGTATTTCTAGCCGGAACATGAGATCACGAGAACCTGCCAAGCAACTGGAGTTGTGAGGAATTTTAGATATAATTTTATTTGTGTAACACGTTTAGCAGTAGGCGTCGTTCGGGCTTTAGATTTCATTTGGACTGTATACGGAGGCGGTATAGCACCGTGTGAAAAGCCGGGCTGAAATCTTTCAATGGACCACAAGTTCTACCAGTCTTGGTTAGATCTGCTGGTTTTCTCTTTTCTCCACCTGAGCGACAGAACCGGGAAAGCCCTGCACGTTCGTTCTGATCACGACGACCGCTTTCGACTGATCATTCGCAAGCGAGCTGAGGTTACGCGGTCTTTGTAAAGGGGATTTACGTACACTCATTCGGGAAATGAAAAGAGAACCTGAGAGGGTGAGAGTGAGAGGTCAGGAAAGTGTGGGCTTTGAATCATTTCAGTGAAAGTAGTATAAACATATACTCTTACATCATCGCCAGTGAAACCCCAACACGCTAGCTGCTAATCTTCTCCACCGGGTTTAACCTACGCTATGTCCGAAATGTCCGTATCACCGCGCGTCTGTGAACGTACGTGACACGCAGCCACGCCGTAGCACCGTGCGACGCCATGCCCGCGACTGACTACAACGAACTAGTGTCGGTTCGAATCGAATTCGTATCTTTACGTACTATTCCAGGCCGTGAGTGAATACAAACACTATTACACATTCGCTATTACACTTAGTGCTTGAATTATTTAAAAAAGTCTGTTTTGAGTTCGCGATTTGAGACGCAGATCATGACAACAATCACGACGACGGCGGAAGGTTTTAAGAGAAACCGAGCTCGTGAGCGCGTTTAACGCTTAACGCTGTTCACGAAACCGCGAAAAACGTTTTTGCGTTCCGATTCGCTTCCGCACACGAGCGTAAAGCCAGGAGTCCCTGTCCTCCTTGTACATTCCAAGCCATTGTGTTTTGCAAACCATTTTTAACGAGAACCTGAATCTGAGAGAATGTGAAAACGTTTCAGAGAGGTTCTTGAGAACCTCCATCCGTGTGATACATCTGCGCTTCTCTAGCCAGCTTGTGTGCAGGCCTTCCCATGTTTTTCCTCTTTCTGATCGTTCAGAGCCATCTGGTCTTTTTCATTCTTCTCACGGCGCTGGAACATGGAGGAGCGCCAGCGGACGGTCTCTGAGCTGGAAACACACCGCGTCAGTGTAGTGTCCGGAATCTCTGCGTTCTCATCTCGTGTTCAGATATCGCTGGGAATGTCTGGAACGTGCGGAGACCAAACATCTGAGCTTTTTCAGGTGTTATTACGGGAGATAGACAACACAACGGAAACACTAGACGATATTTAGACGTGTGTGTGTGTGTGTGTGTGTGTGTGTGTGTGTGTGTGCGTGGGGCATATCAGATGTACAATAAACGGCCGGAAAAAAAGGAAAAAAATTGGGTCGCGACCAAAATCTATCTTTTCTCTGAATGACGAGCTATAATTTGCCGTCTGAACTTTTAAGAAAACATAAATCCATTTTACTAAAACTCCTTATTGAGGCGTCTGTAGAGATCACACCTGCGAAGGAGCCAGTTTAACAAACACAGCTGTGAAAACACTCTGCCGAAAGACGTCCAAACCCTGTCTCAAATCGACAACTCGGCCTAGCGTCAGTACTCGACGGCAGACCGGAGTAGTATATAAGTATGCGATTTGAGACACAATGTTAGTTTGTTCATTGAGTAGCGGAGACAGTAGACAGTGCCCCCCACTGTTGTACGGCGGTATTGCACCCGCACGTGATTTCTGAAGCGGCGTGCCAAAAAACAAACAAACCCCGAAACGCACGATACACGCGGCGACCGTCTGGCGTACGTGTGCTCACGTGTAATTAAAAGCAAGTATGATCTAGCCTTAAGACTAGTAAGTGTTCATCAAAAGCGTGTTACTGCGCTTAATGAAAAGCCAGGCTGGAATCTTTCAACGGACCACGCGTCAGATCTGCTCGCTTTCTCATTTCTCCATCCGAGCGACAGAAACGTGAAAGCCGTACACGTTCGTTCTGATCACCATGACCGCGTCGTATTCTCAAGCAAGGTTTCTGGCTTCGAGGCGAGGTCATGCGGTGTTTAGAAAGGGAACTTTCGTACACTCATTCGGAAAATGAAAAGAGAAGCGGCATTGGGATGACGGTGAGAGGTCAGGAGAGTGTGAATACTTTCAGTGTCCCTTCACTGTCCTTTATATTTATATATACACAGTATAAACGTATAGTCTTACATCATCGCCAGTGAAACCCCACCACACTAGCCTCCAAGAGTAGCATCTTCTCCCCCAGTTGTAACCTACGCTAATCGGAGCACGGACTTCCCGAAACGTCCGTGTCACCGCTCGTACGTCACCGGGACGTCGGGTTTAGACGATGGCGCACACCTCGAATGAAACCACACGTAGCGTCGCGTCATGGATTTCAAAGGGAGTGAAATTTTCCCTAATATTACCCGGGAGCTTCTTTATTTTCCTCTGCTGTCGGTCACTGATGCAGCGTTTGAACTTTGCTGAACTTCCTCTCAGAAACGTGCGCTGACGTGGCGCTTGTGTTGTTAACGACACGTTACAGAGCACACCGCACTGGATTATAATCTGTATTAAAACTTCGAATAATTAACAAAAGACAGGGGGAAAAAACAATACTATAAAAACTTTAACTTTTTTACACGAATCAATTTGAGTGAAGAAGTTCAGATTCTCGAGCTATTAATAAATAAACAAGACGACGGAAACGTCCATGTTTAACTGATATATATATATATATGTGTGTGTATATATCATGAACAAGCCTACTTAGTTTCTTTTATATATATATATATAGTTTTTATATATAGTTGTTTGCATCATTTTGATCTTGCCTTTTTTGAAATGCCTCATTTATTTATTTATTTATTTATTGATTGATTGATTTATTTATTTAACTTGGTTAGAAGTGACTGATCTATGCAGGTATTAACGAGAAGATTATTTTAGTTCTTGATTTTGGTCTCCAAGAGAATCGACATTCTCCGCACGTGAACCTTTTTTTCTTTGTCTTTGTCTTTATTCTTCAAATTTTGTCATCAAACACAAGGGGAGTGTCCGTAAAAGTAAATGTTGCGATAAATAGGACGGGGCGATATGACAAAAAAAATGATCGTATCGCGATACTCAAGGACGTTTCTACGATACACGATGCGTATGGCGATATATAATTTAGCTAACAAACTGTCAACAACACAGTGGTAAAATAACCATAAAAACCCCCGTTAAACTGAGTTTCATGATATCTGTCTTTAATGCCTACAAAGACACAGAAGATTAAAGGTTTTTTTTTTTTTTTTTAAATACATCAACTCAATAGTATCATTTAATTTGTAATTATTAAAAAATAAAAAGTACATCACCGTACCAACGATATCTCAGAAAGGTGTATTGCGTAATCATTTATCACGATATCGAAATATCGTCCAGCCCTAGTGATGAAACTCACCTAGATGTTGCGGTTTTTTTGCGTTCCTGTGTGTGTGTGTGTGTGTGTGTGTGTGTGTGTGTGTGTGTGTGTGTGTTTCTTCCAACTCTAGGTGCTCTAACCGAGTGCTACGACGAGCTGGGTAACCGCTACCAGCTCCCCGTCTACTGCCTCTCTCCGCCCGTCAACATGATCGAGGAAAAGAGCGAGATGGAGACTCCCGAGGCCCCCGAGGCCCCGCCCACCGAGGGACACGAGTGCCAGCTGCGTCTGCGTCTCTCGACGGGTCGCGACCTGCGGCTGGCCGTGCGCTCCGGAGACAGCGTGCTGTTCATGAAGCGGCGTCTGCAGGCTCAGGAAGGTCTCGAGGCGTCCAGCCAGCGCTGGTTCTTCTCGGGCCGGCCGCTCAGCGACCGCATGAAGCTGCACGAGCTCAACATCTCCAAAGACTACGTGGTGCAGGTGATCGTCAGCCAACCGCCGCCCGTGGAGAACTGACGGAAAACTGTGCAATCTTCCAGCATCTTCCCGCTGTGGAGACGATGATGGTTGCTGTTGGGGGAGGGGGGGGGCGGGGGAGGGGAGGTGTTGTGTGTAGAACGTCGGAGATCTTGCCTGGAGAGGAGCCGGGAGGTTTCCCATAAGCACGCTGCTCTAAGGACAGACGTGAGAAGATTCGTGAAGTGCTTTCTCTTCTTTTCTGTCTCTTATGTCTGCAAGGCAGACCTGGAATACGGACGTGTGAAGCTCCGTGGCTCTGAACCTCTGTGAGACTTTCCTACAGCCGGAACTTGTCTCGGCTTTTAACCAATCACTTCTTTTTTTTTTATTATTATTATTTGGTTTTTAATGGAAAAAAAAAATCAACTCCCGAACTAGTTAGGGAATATAAGAATATATACAAGAAGGAGTCTAAATTTCATTTCTTTCCACAAATGTCTTTCTTCTTCTTCTGCGCTTTTTAAGTCAGGTGTGCATTTAAACGACTGTCTCGCACTGTAAAACGATCCTGACGTGAAAAGGCGTCTTTTTCTTTCTTGTCTTATTTTTTTTTTTATTTTTTAAAGAGGTTCTGCAGAAGGGAACTTGTGTTTTTTTTCCCCCCTGTGTAATAAATCAGCTGTTTGACCTTTCGTCTAGATTTCGGCACAGGGGAAGTGTGTCACGTAAGGCTCCGCGCTGTACTGTACATCTGTCGCCATAACGTAGACGATACGCAGCACGGTCGTCACGGACACTCCGGTCGGCCCGCCGGGTTTCCGTGGCACCGTGTTTTGTCTCTTTTTCTTTCTCACCGAGAGGAGTGCGGTGTTTTAAAAGGCGTGTAATCACGAACAACCCCGAGGAAGAAAGGAAGGGTCGATCGATTGTCTCGGCGCCAAAATAGGTGCTACGGAGACAGAAAAAAGAGACGCTAATGCAGTTCGCCTGAACGTAGCGAACGTACGTGTTGGGAGGGGGGGGGGGGAGAGATGGCTTATTTTAATGATACGGAATGTGTTTTTTAAATAAAACATGAACGTTTTTACTCCATTTCTTTGTGGTTTCTCACTTCTTCGGCGCTGCCACTCGTTTTTGCTAATCTGTGGTCATGAGTGGGAAAGTCTCTGATATCGTTGGCGTGGAGTTTTCTGCTCTAAGTCTCTAAACCGCACGATCTAACCCAGATCTCATCACAGTGAAACTCTTGGTCTTTGTGGTCAGAACAGCTCCGTTCTTAAGCAGAAGTGAGAAGATTTTATTTTCAATACATGTGAGGTAGAAGCAGGAAACGGACTCAAACCGAGACACGGGATCATGTGAACGTGGCTCGTTGGAGCGATTTATTCGAGATAAAACAAACAAAAAACATCTCAACTAGGATCGGATCGTATCGTGTCGTATCGTGTCGTGATGTCATGATGAACCGGTGCGATTCCTCCCCGTGGTGGCGATCTGTCATCCCGCGGTATCGACGGTACAGGCGACGACGTGTTTACGCGCCACGACGTGGTCTTCTCGGACGTAGACCGAGAACAAGAGCGGCGGAAGGCGGGGTTCCAACCCTAGACGAGGAAGAAGAAGGAATCCCCAAAAACAGAGGATAGGATGCGAATCAAAGGTCTGTCATTTGCAAAGTGTGTCAAAAACCCGTATCGATAGAGGGCGGAAACGCATCAGATTTGTTTCGCCGCCTCAAGCAAAAGCACTTGCGTTACTCTTTTCATATCGTTACCGCAAAAATATACCATGAAATATCACGATATTGTTTTAAGTCTCTATCGCACATCCCTAATCTCAAGGTTAATAACGATTTATTCGTCTCTAAATGATATTCCACTTCCACCACATCCAGTTACATCTACTCTGATTATATTATATAACATTATATTATATTACATTATATTACATTATATAATATTGCATTATATATTATGTTATATTACATTATATTATATTATAATATATAACATTGCATTATATATTACATTATATTACATTACATTACATTATGTTATATTGTATTACATTATATTATATTATATTATATTATATTATATTATATTATATTACATTACATTATATTATATTATATTATATTAAATTATATTAGCAGGCCAAAAGAGCAGTCTACTCCTCCTCAATAAAATAAATTCCTCCTCGTCTTCAGTCACAGTAAATGGATTGTGTTTTGAGTTTATTAATCCATCCATCTTCTATACCGCTTTATCCTTTTCAGGGTCGCAGGGGAACCTGGAGTCTATCCCAGGGAGCATGGGGCACAAGGCGGGGTACACCCTGGACAGGGTGCCAATCCATCGCAGGGCACACTCACATACACACTCACACACCCATTCATACACTACGGACACTTTAGACACACCAATCAGTCTACCACGCATGTCTTTGGACTGGGGGAAGAAACCGGAGTACCCGGAGGAAACCCCCACAGCACGGGGAGAACATGCAAACTCCGCCCACACAGGGCCACGGTGGGAATCGAACCCCCGACCCTGGAGGTGTGAATCACCGTGCGCCCGAGTTTATTAATGTGAAACAAAATCTATCGATGTGTTCCACTTGCCTAACATTAGACAGTTTTACAGCGAACGTATCGTTAACGTATTTATCAGGGACGCCACCGAAAGACTTTGATTTTGACCCAGAAAGATTCAATAGTCCAACAACAAAATGTCAGGAAGTCCGAAGCGTCGGACGCATCGAAACACTTTGAGCAGTAGATCAGAAGTGAAAAGACTGAAAAGTGATCCAGACTGCTGGGACTACGGCTGCTCCTAACGCCAAACAGACTTCATATAAATCCATAATGAACTTTTTCACACTATCCGTCGTTCCCCAGATGAGGACGGGTTCCTTCTGAGTCGGGTTCCTCTCGAGGTTTCTTCCTCTTAAAACATCTTAGAGAGTTTTTCCTCGCCACCGTCGCCACTCGGTGGCTTGCTCAGTTGGGATAAATTCACACCTTTAATATCTGTACACCGTGTTGATGTTTCTGTAAAGCTGCTTTGAGACAATGTCTATCGTAAAAAGCGCTATACAAATAAAACTGAATTGAATTGAATTGAAAAATGTCGGTCAAATGTGGTTGGGAAATGGGTAAGCATTTCCCAACCACACAGCTGATGATATGATTACATCCTGGAGGGAACACCATCCGTCACACCGTACTGTTCACACGCTCATTCACACGCTCATTGATACACAGTGGAATGTTTTGGCTTTTGGCAGGTAGGAGGAACCTGGAGAACCCGGAGGAAACCTGTGCATGTGAAAGAAAAGCGAAACTCCATACAGACAAAACCCCGAGCCGTGAGGTGGCAACGTGACGCTCTGAGCCACCGCTGTGACGCCGTGGCCACGCGTACATCTTTCTTCATTTGACCGAAAACGAATCGCAGACAACGTTCACTGCCTTCTTAATTATTCATTATTTGCAGCCTGTCGTTTTACAGAGAAAACAGACACCGAGAGCACTCGCAACCATGTGATCATTGATCACGATATCGATATCAGAGTGATATATCGCCCAGCCATAACCTCACACAATATCCACATCGTGATACACTTTAAATACCGACCGACTGAAATATGGCGTCAGTCTTTCAATCAGATTTGTAAAATGTTAATATTTTTGAGACATTTTTATTTATTTATTTATTTTTAGTTCGTGTTAGTCAATGTTTTATTTAATGCCACACGCTGAGATCCCGTGATACATCCTGAACCGCAGAAGTGCCTTCGACACTCGCGATGCGGTATTCCTGTCACATCGCCCTCCTCTAAGCTCATCTTCGAGACTTTGTTTTTTCCGCTCCTTTTTTCCCCCCCAGGTCATTACCCGTAAAAGAAAGAGACAACGAAAAGTCCTCGCGATAAGAGCTCGGTGGAATTCCCTGTGTGTTTGGGTGAAAGTTGTAGTAATAGCACTTATAATGTGGACCAAGTAAACACCATTCCTTCCCTTTTAATTTTGTGAACTTTGCTCAAGTCTGAGAGGAATCTCTGACTTCCCCTGCTACATTTTCCCTGATTCACGTGTATGTGTTGGCGTGTGTGTGTGAGTGTGTGTGTGTGTGTGTGTGTATTTAACCCCAATCTTCATCTACCTACTTGCGTAATTATTATTTCACTTCCTCATTCTCTATAGCATCGCCTCTGACATGTGTTTGAGAATATAATACATTTAAAAAAAAAAAAAAAAAAAAAACATACTTCATTGGACCATAATTATCTGTGAGATGAAAAAGATACTGAATCTGTAGAAATAGTATGACTTACCTAAAACTGATTCTCACTGACGCCATTTTGCCTGAAAGCTTCATTCGATCTCTGTAAGTTTTGCTACACGTGTGTAACCGGCGCTACGTCGCTTCCTAACCAATTCATTAGAAGTAAGTAACCAATGTTGACCTAGAATTAGCTACAATTTGACTTGCTGGAGTCGATGCTAGTCTAACCCGGTATTAGCAAAGAAAGCATGCTAACAGCTACGTAAATATAGCCGGTTAACGTTCTGCAATTCGTGAAACGTGCCTCAACATGCTTTTAGATGGAGTTCATGCCTTCTAGGGAGGTAAAGGAGACGCCTCGTTTTATTAAAACCAGTCTTTACACCAGATCAGAGCGGAGGATGAATTGATTAACGGGTTCTGGATCGGTTTTTTCTACATTGATGAATTCGAGCTCACGTGATTGATGTATAGAGTAAAGTCATGATCTGGATAAGAGACGAAGAGACCTTTAAGATGAATTCGAGCTCATGTGATTGATGTATAGAGTAAAGTCATGAGCTGGATAAGAGACGAAGAGACCTTTAAGATGAATTCGAGCTCATGTGATTGATGTATAGAGTAAAGTCATGAGCTGGATAAGAGACGAAGAGACCTTTAAGATTTGTAGCGAGTCCTTATAAACAAGGTCTAAATAATAAATGTACACAAATTCGATTTCCATAACACTCAAGTGAAGTATCTAAATAATACTTCATTGTAGCAGTGACGATGTATATTTGATGGTGACCAGGACTGGTACTTTTTTACTCTAAAAGCCTCTGTGCACAAAGTAATTAGGTCAGATGTGTAAACTTTCCAAAAGGTCGCCGGTGTTTGGTTTTTATCAATGCCTTTTGTCAATGCGTTTACAGTTCCTCATTAGCTGGTACATTGTCCTGTGCTGGGAATTTTTTTTCTTCTGTCTCACCTGCCTATAAAGTCTCCTGAGTTCAGTCAGTTGTTCATTGTGAGCACAGCCTCAGAAACTTCATCGCGCTTAGACACGACCCAAAAAACCAAAAAACAAACAAACCAAGAGAAGAAGGTAGGATTGATATGACTTGAGTTTCTAATATTTGACTTCTTTACTATGACCTTCATATTATTCACGCGTATATGAACTGTATACACGTGGTAAGGTCTTACACGGTGAATAATCGCTTCGTTTGTCTGTTTAGATGAATTTGTTTTGCATCATTGCCTTGCATCTAACCCTTCTTCATGTCGGGGAAGGCAGTACACTGCGGGTTGTCAAGCCAAACGGTGACTATTAGCTTTATTTTATTACTATATTATTTTACAAATCGGTTTAAAACAAGTAGAACGTTTGGATCCGGCTTTAGGTTTCCGATGTTAGAATTGTAAAATAATTTTAAGCCATATTTTGGAGTAAAACATTTCACACATACTAATATATATATACATATATGTAGTACAATTCAGGGTCTCTATTCATATCTAAAATAATCCACCACACATTTCTTACACAGCTTTTAAAAGTGTTCAGTTTGTATTTAGGTATAGAATGACTGTACCGACCAAGTGTAGTACATTTTATCATATTTATTCATCGGTACAGCCGGAGTATCGATTAAGATGTTGCTGAAAGTCTTATACCCGGACCTCGTTTGTCACAGTTATTGCTTTGGAAGTAAGCGGAAACCCGATGGAACAAAAGACCAGAGTTGCGCTGAGTTGTGGCGATGAGTTCGAAGGCACTGAGATCCACTGGCGGAAAAATCAACATAACATCCCCACCAAGGGTAACAGTATAGAAGTGACCATCGAGGCGATGCTGGGAGGAAACTTCACCTGCCACGCCGCATCGGGAGACGTTCTGAACCACACGCTGGTGCTGGTCAGTCCACTCGACTTTGAGAAGGCCATTCTGCTACGAAACAATAACAAAGGTAACTGGGAAGGGGAAAAAATGAGAAAGCACAGGATCATTTACGTCAGTGAAAATATAGTCAAAAGTAGAAGTCAAAAAATTGCTATCTTTAAATGTACTCAGTGTAAAAGATGTAAATAATGCTGAAATCGTACTTATCTAGAAATAGTATGACTTACCTAAAACTGATTCTCACTGACGCCATTTTGCCTGAAAGCTTCATTCGATCTCTGTAAGTTTTGCTACACGTGTGTAACCGGCGCTACGTCGCTTCCTAACCAATTCATTAGAGGCAAATAACCAATGTTGACCTAGAATTAGCTACAATTTGACTCGATGCTAGTCTAACCCGGTATTAGCAAAGAAAGCATGCTAACAGCTACGTAAATATAGCCGGTTAACGTTCGCCAATTCGTGAAACGTGCCTCAACATGCTTTTAGATGGAGTTCATGCCTTCTAGGGAGGTAAAGGAGACGCCTCGTTTTATTAAAACCAGTCTTTACACCAGATCAGAGCGGAGGATGAATTGATTAACGGGTTCTGGATCGGTTTTTTTCTACATTGATGAATTCGAGCTCACGTGATTGATGTATAGAGTAAAGTCATGATCTGGATGAGACGAAGAGACCTTTAAGATGAATTCGAGCTCATGTGATTGATGTATAGAGTAAAGTCATGAGCTGGATAAGAGACGAAGAGACCTTTAAGATGAATTCGAGGTCATGTGATTGATGTATAGAGTAAAGTCATGAGCTGGATAAGAGACGAAGAGACCTTTAAGATGAATTCGAGGTCATGTGATTGATGTATAGAGTAAAGTCATGATCTGGATAAGAGACGAAGAGACCTTTAAGATGAATTCGAGCTCATGTGATTGATGTATAGAGTAAAGTCATGATCTGGATAAGAGACGAAGAGACCTTTAAGATGAATTCGAGCTCATGTGATTGATGTATAGAGTAAAGTCATGATCTGGATAAGAGACGAAGAGACCTTTAAGATGAATTCGAGCTCATGTGATTGATGTATAGAGTAAAGTCATGATCTGGATAAGAGACGAAGAGACCTTTAAGATGAATTCGAGCTCATGTGATTGATGTATAGAGTAAAGTCATGATCTGGATAAGAGACGAAGAGACCTTTAAGATGAATTCGAGCTCATGTGATTGATGTATAGAGTAAAGTCATGATCTGGATAAGAGACGAAGAGACCTTTAAGATTTGTAACGAGTCCTTATAAACAAGGTCTAAATAATAAATGTACACAAATTCGATTTCCATAACACTCAAGTGAAGTATCTAAATAATACTTCATTGTAGCAGTGACGTAATAACTAAGGTATTATTATTATTATTATTATTATTATTATTATATTATTATTATTATTCCTGAATCTTTAGTAACTTGTGTATATTAATCTATCTTAATCTTTCTTTCCACGTAGAGTACATTACATGCATAGCGAGAAACTACAGTGGCCCGTTCCACTGCTCTTGGAAATGGGATCCCATAAGGAACGGCGTCGTGGTGTTTTTCACAGCTTTCCGGTAAAGACGATCGAAACCGTTAATCGAATTTGCCGGACTGTTTGATTTGGTGGCCTAGTTTTAACTAAGGTTTCTTCCGCAGGAACTCGAGCGCTATCAACTGCTCCCTGGACGCTGATAGCGGCGGGCTGACTTGTGAGGATCTGCAGTGTCCCTTCTCCGAGGAGGTGACTCGCATTAACCTCACCTTGCTGGTCCGAAACCAGTACCGCTTAGAAGAGCACCAAAGGGCGTTCTTCATCCATGATATAAGTAAGAGCTGGCCTGAACCCTCTGTTATACACACTGAACTTAAGCTAATCGGCTTTATTACGTTCTATTTTCTCCCAAAATCTTTTAGCGTGCTCCGGATCATGACGTGCAAAAACGTTCGCACTTATTTAAGAGGAGAATGTACGAAAACTATATAGTCATAGTCTATATATATATATATATATGTATATATATATACATAGTCTGCTGGCTGATTACTCTATCCTGTTTAGGACCCCTCATCATGTCATATGTTCTTCAGTAAATCACTCGTATTTTGGTCAATCGTAGCATGTTCACAGTGTGTAGCGTTAAATTTCACGTAACGCTGCTATAGCTGTACTAATCATATTTAATTATGTGCTTAGTGTGAAATCATTGAATATTTATTGTTATGAAAATCTCCCCTAGCGTTTATTAGTTTGTCAAAACAATGGGTGTCGTTCACGTTCGCGTGGATACGGACAACTTTATTCGCAGATCGTCCTCAGGCGTTTCGTACTGACGCATCCCGTCACGTCGTCAATTACGGCCGCTCGGTGATGTCGCTCCTTATTCGTAAATTTCCACAAACTCGGCAGGATGCGAAGGTTTTTCCGAACGAGCGGGGTTTTCACGAACGATAACGCGACGAAGCGCGACGCACGGAAGTTTTTCCGCGGAAATCACGTGACGTTCGCACCGAGATCAGCTCTACGGGTATAACCTCACGTTAACATCGTAACGGTTTCCGAATGTTTTTTTTTTTAATCGTACCGTCGTTTATCAGACCCTTTACTATACGCTATTATTCGTTCGTTTTCCTCGACGCTGCCATTTTGCCACGCTGCACTTTTTTGCCCTGAATGTCATGGAGTGTCTTTAAAAGGTTATGCTCTGGATATCGTGTCACGCAAATAATTCACTGCTCCTGCGCCGTAACTAGCGAGTCACGCCAGTGCTACGTCACGTTCGATATCCCTGAGCTGAGCGTTTCGCTAGCTATCACGCAGAAAATCGAAAAAGAATTGATCCTGATCCTTGCAGTAGAAAGCTTTAGTACAGCGAAACGTTGATGGAGATGGAGCCCGACATCTGCCCGGTTACCACAGCGTCTGTAAAATAGTTTCCATCACACAGTAAGTTTGGAGTATTTATGTTCCCGGTCCACATTCTGACAATTTTCTCGATTGTACAGTCAAGCCGGGAAAGGTCGACATCACCAAGGCCGAGAACAACGAGTTTGAGTGGGAAGTCCCCAAAACGTGGAACTCACCGTGTACGTTCTTCCCGCTGCGGTACGAAGTGAAAGTGATGTCACATCGCAAGGACTGTGATGACACATCACATGACAACGGAGGAAACCATCCAGATGTAAGCACCTGGTCCAGACTGTCAAAGTGTTTTGCGAGAAAACATGCTCTGAGTCGAAGTACCAAATGAATAATCTGAAAACCTGACTTGTCTTAGAGCCATTACATCAGCGAAACCCGTTATGCGGTCTCCGGCAAGAGGAGTTATACGTTCTGCGTGAGAGCTCAGGACTCCTTCACCAATAAAGTCTGGGGAGACTGGAGCCAGCACAGGTGAGTCGGTTTTATCGTCACGTTTTCTGACTTTCTTCTCCGTTTCCTATGGATCGGTGTTTAAACCAAGAGCTTCAGTTCATTTTCACATCAAACAGGAACATTTTTTTAGAAACTGCTGATCGGGACGACTACGGCAGTGCTCACCAACCCTGTTCCTGGAGATCTACCTTAAAGTAGACCATAATCGTGCCCACCTGAACATCTAATCACTTCCCTGAGAAGTTCTCGATCAACTAGAACGGGTGTCTCAAGGAAGATGGTTGGTGATCACTGGGCTACAGGAACCCAAATAAGCATTCTCTACAACCGTGGTGAGCAGAGAAGCATCTTCACCAGGTCATTTTCCGTTCTTCAACCGGAACGAGTTTGGGTGAGTCTGCGCTCCCTGTAGCCTCAGATTCCTCTTCTAGCTTTCCAGGACTGGAACGCAATAGGATCTTCTGCTGTTGTAGCTCATCCACCTCAAGAGATGCTTTTCTGCTCAGCGCAGTTGTAAAGACTGGTTATTCGATTTCCCTTCCTGTCAGCTCGAACCGGCGTGAACGTTCTCCTCCGACGTCTCTCGTCAGAACCGTCTTTTTATGTTCTGTGTAAAATCTAGAGACTTTGATCTCCGAAACCCGTACCTGCGTGATTTTGTGCATCGCTCTGCTGCCACGTGATTGGCTGAGGTCTTCCTAGTACTGTATATTTAGCGGTGTAATTTTTTCACGATTTGTTTGTGTTTGTTTTTTTCCTTATACCTCAAATACCAAATACTCTTTCCTTTACCAAGGGTCATCAAACAAAAATCGAAAAAATGAAAGGTAAGAGTAAATATATCACATTAACTTAAACCGTGTAATTAATTCCTGACATTATTAATATATTACACAGTATCACATAGACATACATATACATCTAAAATATATATATTTTTTTGTTTTCAACAGGGCAAGAAGAAAACATCCCACTTCCGTCCACTATACATCCTGCTTGTTTTTACAGTATGACAGCTGTGGATCTGTGCGTGTTGTGGTGGTGTGATATTGTTTTATTCCTGTTATACTACAGCAATTCACCAGTATTTATTATTTATTAAAGAATGACACTTCAGCCACCTGTCTCGTCTTTCTTTTTTTTTTTGAAGTTATGTGACAATTTAGCTCGCCGCATACATACGCCAAAGCGCTTGAAAGTCCTGAACATTTCCCCCACGGTGGTTACAATGACAAATAAACAACGCTCCGATACCGAGGTTTATGTCCGTAAAGGTTATGCTGCGTTCGAATAAACTTGGACGTGGGAAATTTTCCTTCATTTTCAAGCTACAACGTGGGAAAAACACACACATGACTAACCCGCTAACATGAGCGATGACGAGTTTATAACGCATTTACATCCTCGAGACTGAGAACTGTGGGGTCAGCGTGAAGCCGGGGTTGGAGGACGGAGAACTTCCCGAATTTCCAAGTAGAAATTCCAATTTGAGGGATCTTTGTTTTTTTTCCCCAGGCTGGAAATTCAGTGTTCTGATATTTAGTCGAATGCAGCATTAGCTAAACGTGTCCCTGTGAATGAGTTCTTACTATAGAAATTGGCAAGGCCAATTCTTTTTTCTTTTCCGCTGTAGACTGAAGACATTTGGGTTTGAGATCAGATGAATAAATGAGCAAAAATATTGGACCATGTGACTGACAGGTGTTTTTTATTCGATTGACTGTTTAAACAGTAAATAGCTCTGACTATCTACTCTTGGTTTTAGCCTTCAGTTTCACCTGTGAAGACTGAATTCGATGTTAAAAAGGATAAACCATCATAAAGACCAGCGAGCTGTCTATGGGAGAAACGTGAGCCATTTTGAAGCTGAGAAAAGAGGGAAAATCTATCAGAGGCATTGCACAGACACTGGGTATAGCAAATACAACAATTTGGAATGTCCTGAAAAATAAAGAAATCACTGGTGTACCGAATAACAGACACCGGACGGGTCGGCCGAGGAAAACTACAGCAGCTGATGATAGAAACAACCTCCACAGGGCCGAGGTGAAGGTCTCACAATCCACCGTTCAAGGAAAATTTCAAGAGCAGAAATATCGAGGCCGTACCACACGATGCAAACCCCTCATCAGCAGTAGGAATCAGAAAGCCAGACCGGAATTCACAAAGAAATACAGAGACGAGCCACAAAAGTTCTGGAACCGAGATGAACCTCGACCAAAGTGATGGAAAGTCCAAAGCATGGAGAAAGAAATGAGCTGCTCATGATCCAGAACATACAAGCTCATCTGTGAAACATGGTGGAGGTAGCGTCATGGCTTGGGCTTGAATGGCTGCTTCTGGAACATTCTGAACAGACTGAAGGGAGAAACCCCCCGAAACAAACAACTACTGAAAGAAGCTGCAGGAAAAACCTGGAGAAGCTTCACAGAAGAAGAAACCAGCAGTCTGGGGTCAGCGAGTCGCAGGATTGACGCAGTTACTGCGAGTAAGGGACATGCAACCGAATATTAAGTGCTGTTTACGTTAACTTATCTGTTCCAATACTTTTGCTCTCCTAAAAGTTGGCTGGTCTAATACAAAAGGTTCAGTGTTTTATGTTGTTGAACACGTCTAGATGTAAACACCAGGAGATAAAAGCTGAAATCCTAAACTCTCGTCTCACCTCCATCTAAAAACCAGATGTTTGGTGGACAGCACAAATAAAATGGCCTCGCCGTTCCAATAGTTTCGGAGGGGAGCGTAACATACTGTATTTTATTATTCAACAAGAGACGCTCACATTCAACGCTCACGACAAAATGATTCTTTTTCTTACGTTTTTATTTATTTAAACTCGAGTTGCATCCATACACTCATTGCTCATGTCAGTGTTGTTGGAATTAAATAAAAAAAAGACAAAATACCACGAGAGGACAGGAAGCGACTTGAGGTTACACGAGTTCATATTACTATATACACAGAAACAACGTATAAAAAAACAACTCCGTTCTCAAAAAACAAAACACAAGTTTTTGTTCTTGTGAATCATTTTCTGCCAAACTAAAACCACTCGGTTAGAATCAACGCTCAGCACAAAGGTAACACACTGTAAACAAATCATTAAATAAGTCAAAAATAAATACCACAAACAGTATTTATGTAAACCGTTAAGATACTCCCTGTCCTCTGTTTACCGGCTTTAATGAACTTACTGCCCAGTTAAAAAAATTTAAAAATCAGCTTCGTTTCTGGAGGAAAAAACGAGAGACGGGGCGGGGGGGGAGAGAGAGAGAGGGGGGAGAGAGAGGAGAGGGAGGGGGAGAGAGAGAGGGGGGAGAGAGAGAGAGAGAGAGAGAGAGAGTGGGGAGAGAGAGAGAGTGGGGAGAGAGAGAGAGAGAGAGAGGGGGAGAGAGAGAGAGAGAGAGAGAGGGAGAGAGAGAGTGGGGAGAGAGAGAGAGAGAGAGGGGGAGAGAGAGAGAGAGAGAGAAGGGGGAGAGAGAGAGAGAGAGAGAGAGGGGGAGAGAGAGAGAGGGAGGGGGAGAGAGAGAGAGAGAGGGGGAAGGAGAGAGAGAGGGAGGGGGAGAGAGAGAGGGAGAGAGGGGGAAGGAGAGAGAGAGGGAGGGGGAGAGAGAGAGAGAGAGAGGGGGAAGGAGAGAGAGAGGGAGGGGGAAGGAGAGAGAGAGGGGGGGGGAGAGAGAGAGAGAGAGGGAGGGGGAGAGAGAGAGAGAGAGAGAGAGGGGGAAGGAGAGAGAGAGGGAGGGGGAGAGAGAGAGAGAGAGAGGGAGAAGGAGAGAGAGGGAGGGGGAGAGAGAGAGAGAGGGGGAAGGAGAGAGATTATTGCATGTTTCATTTTTAAATTTTGCTGTTATGTTCTGATTTTTGTTTTATTTGTGTTTTTAGTTCTGCTGTATTAGTCAGTTTTGTTGTTCATCGTCTTGTTTTTTTGTCATGTTTTGCGTGTCGTCGTCATGTTTTGCGTGTTGGCGTCGTGGTGTTTCAGTTTTGTGTTTTGTTGTTATGGTCTGTCGTCATGTCTGTTGTTTTGACGTGGTGTTTTTTCTGCGCTGTTATGGCCGTGTTTTTCGTCGTGGTGTTTCCCGTTTTGATGTCGCCGTGTTTTCCGTTTTGTCGTGGTCACGCTTTAGAGTTTCTGTGTTTTTTTTTTCTCCTCGTCTTTTTTGTCGTCGTGTTTTCCGTTTTCTCCTCGTCGTGTTCTTTAATTTTCTGTCACGTTTTCCGTTTCGTCGGAGATGTTTAAATGTCACCCGTGACCGTGTAAAAAGCTTTTCCCAGGCCATTACACAAAAAAAGCACACGCCGCTTCTTAAACACGTAAAAGAAACGTCACAATAATAAGAGACATTTTCTCAAAAATATGAACAAGTGCAAAGAATATTTGTGGGTTTGTGGAAGTAACTCTACTTGCACCGAGCAAGACTTTATTATTTATTAAATGTACCCTTTTCCGAGACGGTTCTGTTCAGTGGCTCAGAGTGAGGAGTGTTTCTGCTCGTTTATTCAGCACACCTGTGTAACTGTAAAGGTGAGTGTTTCAAGTCCTTTTCCCTTCTGAGATGGTTCGAGCATGAGAGAGAGAGAGAGAGAGAGAGAGAGAGAGAGAGAGAGAGAGAGAGAGAGAGAGAGAGAGAGAGAGAGACACAGAGGGAGGGAGGGAGAGAGAGAGACAGAGAGAGGGAGGGAGGGAGAGAGAGACAGAGAGAGGGAGGGAGGGAGGGAGAGAGAGGGAGGGAGAGAGAGAGAGGGAGAGAGAGAGAGATGGCAGGAAGTTATTTGGTGACACCTTGCAGGTATCCAGCATCACGTGTTCTTGAGGATGAACTCTCCAGCTACTTCACTGGCTCTGCTTCTTTGAGAGGTACCTGCAGGGGTCAAAGGTAAACACCACCACCACCATCATCATCATCATCATCATCATCAGGTCTTCTCAGTAGTGAGATTTCCATCCAGCAGGTAACGCCATCATGATGAACACGTTCTGACGTAACTGTTGCGTTTTAACTGTTACGCTGCACACGACAAGATTTAATACGTCAATTAGCTTTTAATACATTTTTATTTCTGCCAATTTCACCTCCGCTACCTACTGCAACTTAATCTCTGGTTTTAACTTCGTTTTACTTGATTGTTTCCCTATTTTTAAAAGTATTTTATTTATCTGATTGTTCGTATACATTTCGATCATTAATTGTTTGTTTATAACCTTAACGAGAACGGGTCGAAAATCACACCATCCTGCCGTTCGTTATTTTTCCACACCGGCACGCCCTGGAGCGTTTTATTCCTTATCATTACATAACCTCCAAGGATACGCTCGTACACTAGTCGTTTAATTGATCAAAAGGAAAGGAAGATCGTTCTATCCTCCCAGAAGGAGATGCAGACGTACACGCAGCGGAAGCTCGGACGCAGGCAGAGAGCCACCGTCCAGCCCTGGCTACAGACTCGGATTGGACCGCGAGTCGTTTTGGATAGAAGTGTCTGGAAAGTACGTGAACAGGTTTGTCGTTTACACGAACCTTTCCCAGTGCTTGTGGTTGAGAGCTGAAAAGTCGTCCAGCTTGGCGATCTCCTTCAGGTAGTGAGACAGTTTGAGAAGCTCCTTGTCTCTCTCTCGGTTTAAGTGCGCCTTCATGAACGGTCTAATCTACACGCACAGACACAAAGAAGAAGAAGTAGAAGAAGAGTTTGTATGCTTTCTGTATATCTGAGATATAGTAGCGTGCGTAGTGTAGTGCAGTGCAGTGCGGACCGGCTTCTCGTACCTTCAGTCCATTTTGTGGGTTCATGAGAAAGTTCCTCCCGATGTCGTCGAACATGATGGTGTTCTTTCGGTTGTAAAACTCGCCGTACTTTCCCCAGATCACTCCGAGCGGCTTCACCTAAGAATCGACACAATCCGCTCAAATCTGTTTTCCGGTTTCATTCCCGGTACTGCGGGTGTAAACCTCGCACGTCCAACACCATTAAAAAAAAAAAAACCCAAAAAGCATTCGGCGATAAAACCGAATCCGACGCAGAGATACAATCTTTAAAACCGGCTGCACTGACCGTGCAACGATCCAATCGGCCGATCGTTTAGAGTAAAATCACGCGAGAGCCTCGGTTAATCTTCGTGTCGGAATGCGGAGAAAACCTCGGCGATCTCGACCGTCGTGCATCGTCCGTGCCGGATTCGTCCGGGTATTTCTGAATCAGAAACTGCTGATTTTCTTGGGATTTTCCACAAACGACAGTCTCCACAGAGTCTACGTACAGAACGGCGCGAAAAACAAAAAACGTCCGACTGGAAATGTCGACGTGGATGAGAGAGGACGGAGGAGAACGCCCAGACTGTTTCGAGCGGACAGGAGCGCCACGGTAACTTAAATAAAACAAGTTTTATAGTATAGTACAGTACTTCACCTCCACCACGCCTCTTTTAGGTGTGTGAACTGTGATCATGGCTCCACTATCCAGCATGAAGGTGATCTTGTAGTTAGAGTTATCCGACACACCCAGCTCCTGGGATATCACACACACACACACACACACACACACACACACACACAGAGAGAGAACTAATAAGCTTTCAAGAAGTCATTTTGAGATTTCTCGTTCACAATCGCTATGTGGATATTCCTACCTTCATTTTGGCATCGATCCACTTCATGCTTGTTGCAGCTGTAAAGGAACCACAGATAGAAAAAACAGCGAGTTTGTATTTCCATCCATCCGAAATGACGAGTTTAAAATGATAAATTGATGTTAACTATCATAATAAGTACTGTTATATGTGCCAGTGAGGAATACATCACTGACCAATCACATCGTATAGCAAAAAAACAAACAATTATGACAGGGATGCAAATATGACGTCCAAAGGAAATTTTTCTTCCGGCAGAAATACTTCCTTTCCATCGAAACAAACTTTAGGAAGACGAGACGATTATTAATTTGATTAAACCATTTAAAAAGTCTTGACTTTTTTTTTTCTTTCTCAAAACTAAAAGTTTATAAAGTTACACGAAACGTGACGCTCGTAAATTCTACTGTGAACGCTCAGGACGTCTCGACCACTCACACCAGATGACGATGTCGTAGTCTTCGTACGCGGACGCGAGGAACTCGTGGAGGAACGGCCTCATGAGCTCTTGCCCCGTCTCGGCACACGACTTGTGGTCTGAAAACAGTCGAAAAGATCCGCTATGAGCAACAGATACGATCTCGGCGCCAGATATAAAAGATATACACCATTTCAGAACGTCGTTCTCTCCGGACCGACGTCGTTTCAGAATCTGGGGTGATGATGACGGAGAGGAGAACTATTTTAAAAGGATCGGGATTAAACGCGGCGTTACCGCGGGATGTTTGCGGAAATTACGGCATGGACGGGATCCGTTTGCAGACGCAAAAAAAGGAAACAAAAAGCGATTTTTGTAAAAAAATATCAATTTACAATCATATGACAGAAATCAAATTAAATAAGTAGGTACATAATTGCGTACATAAGTACGCAAGTATGTACGTTATTATGGAAATAAGCACGCAAGTACATAAATAAGTATGTGAGTAAGTTCATAAATAGGTTAGTGTGTATGCACATAAGTAAGCACTATGTAAAGAAATAAGTACTTTAAGACATAAGTAAGTAAGTAGCTAAATGTGTAAGTATGTAAGGAAGTATGGAGTGAATGAATGAAGCTGTTAGATAGATAGACAGAGAGATAGAGAGATAAAACAAGCATACAATGAACTAAACAGGCATTATTTGTTCATCTACTAAATATCCCAATTCATAAATTAGCTCGATTCTTCCCGTCTCACCGAACAGCGTGTAATCGACGTCTAACACGAGTAATCTCTTCCCCTCTCTGGGTGGGTTTAACTCCTCCACCTTGTACTCTTTGACACGGCGTGCGATCTTAGCCAGATTCTCCTCTCTACATATAAACGTTCAGGTATAAACAGGAGGAAAGAAAAGGTTCAAACGTGGCGTTATGGCAGATAAACATACACAGGTGATTTGGATGCATTTCCAATAACGCACCGGTTTTCCACCTCGATCACCTCCTCTTCGATGTCAAAGTCGTTGATGACATCATCGCTTTCAGGAGGAGGAGCCAGGATGTCTTCCTTCGGGGGAAAACACAATCGAGAGACCGATTTTTAAAATTTTTTTTTTTTTTTTTAAAAACACACACACACACACACACACAAACTATGAAATTAATTCCAAAACTATCCGAGCAAAGATGGCAATTTGGACGTTCGCCATGGGAGAAAAACAACCGGCGCAAGCAATAAATCCATAATAATACACGGTGTGAAAAATCATACCAGACTTTCCTCTCTGCTGCCCATCATCATAATCTTGGTGTTGGGTTTAAGCTTCAGCAGGCCGAGCTTCGTGCCGTCGTCAGCCGGTTTACCTGCAAACGGAACGGTTTATATCGACTCTACATGAGATGATTACACTGCAACGACATCCACTGACGTTTACTCTCATTACGTTATAATATATTATACCTCCGTGAGAGCTCGGCAATTTAACATCAGAGTACGCTGATATGAATCGTCACTCCAAAATACACCGGTCTCTTTCTCCTCAATAAAACGGGAGACGATCCGGTCCACATATGAATCGGGAATGATTCGCGCCGGTGTTTTGAGCTCTCGGATTTTAACCGAAACCGCCTGGAAGCCCCGCCCCCTCCTCTTCTATCTCACACGCTCTCGACCGGACTCGCACCGCGCCCTCGCTTTCCGTCACGGTACATAGAGGACGTTTTGAGGTCATTCGTGTGACGTCATCATGGGGTATTGTTTGTGGAATTTCGAGGAAAATAATGAATTTAATCCGTTTTGGAATAAGGCTGTCACATAACAAAGCGTGGGAAAAGTGAAGCGCTGTGAATTCTTTCCGGATGCACGGTGTATTTATTACTCGAGATGAAACCACTACATTTAGGGTGAACATGGTCAAAAACGCCACTTTCAGATGAAAATTCTGACTTGACATGATTAAATAGTCCTACAATAAAGTGTCAAATCTATCACTTTACAAACAACGTTAATTATGATTAGAATTAATTCGCATATAATTAAATACGCTTTTTTATTTGTTTGTTTTGGGGTTTTTTTCCCCCTTTCCTGCGCCGGTCCGCGTTCAAATACACCGAGCAGCAGATCGACGGGGAAAACGTCGGCCATGTGGGTTGTAAAAGGATTTCATTGAAAACGTGAAACTGTTTTGTTTACTGCGGAATCACGGCAGAGTTTTCGTGATTGGCTCTGCCTGCTCAGCAGTTCCCGACTGCACAGGTGGACATATTACTACACCTCACCTACAAACCTGAAATACTAGAAATGACTGTTTTAGCGTCTTTACTTAGGCTCTCGTCGGTTCCGGGAGATTTCAATTCGATTCAATTCAATTTTTATTTGTGTAGCGCTTTTAACAACGGACGTTGTCTCAGAGCAGCTTTACAGAAATATATAAACACAGGATGGAGATTTTAAGTGTGTGAATTTATCTCTATTGAGCGAGACGGTGGTGAGGAAAAAACTCCCTGAGATGATATGAGGAAGAAACCTTGAGAGGAACCGGACTCAGAAGGGAACCCGTCCACATCTGGGAATAGTGTGAGAGTAAAAGAAAGGTCATTATTTTTTTAACATGAAGTCTGTTTGTTGAATCGTCCACTGTTCACTAAAGGAGACCCGAGTGTAAAACTGCATGTGGTAATCGCAGTCCAAGCGGTACCATCCTAAGCAATCTCCAGGCTGTAGCCTCCAGTTGATGAGGGCTCCATCCAGAGGTAGGGCATCAGATTAAATCGTTCAATCATGAGCAGGGACAAATCACTAACAAGCAACAACGGTAGGTATGGTAGATGATACGAGATGGTGAGATGGCGGTAGCCGAAATGGTTATTATCTGGTGTGAAATTCATACACGTGAGAGATTGAGTGGATATTAAACACAAACAGGAACACAAGACGTAAGATTAGAGGTCTTTCTGAGCAGTTCTACCTCTGATCTTTAAACCCAGCAGTTTCTGGCGTTCGGGCAGGACTCCCGTGAGAGATTTAATGGACTGTTTCAGGTCCAGCACGGTGTCGTCTTCGGACAAAGCGCTGATGGAGTACTCCTGTCCTCCCCACTTTATTATCACTGACAGCGACATGATGGGGAAAATCTCTGTGGAGGGGGAAGAAAAAAAACAAACAACAACAACAACAACAACCATGAACTCCTGCCCATTGGCTTCAATCACAGTTCAGCCATCAAGCAAACGCAAAGACTGTCTGAACTGTAACCTGCTTTGGATGGAAACACACATGCAGGGTGCACACATGTTGTGTGTTTTTAGAAAGGTCATGCATTACAGGTTGGTGAAAACCCCTGGCTTGTACACTGGAGCCAAGTATGTACATGGTTCACTTATAAAAGAATAAATAAGTTAATTAATGAGAAATACCTTTTTACAGGATGCCGCTCACCTTAATGACACCTTATAACACACCAGACTCCCAAATCTGCAACACATATAATATAACAGCCCTGAAAACCTGAACAGACTAACACTAACACCGAGATATTTTCATTGGTTATACTTTAACTAGCTAGTTAATTAGTCCGTCGTATGTTTTACAAGCTTTGCTGCATATATATGTAGTGACTTTTTCATAGAAACGATCCTGTTTTCCGTATGCAGCGCGCCAAGATGATAAAGAAACTGAGCTAATTGTCTTTGGATTGACATTAGTAGCCAGCTAGCTACCGGCTCATTCCCCAAACGGCTACCTTTAGCATATAAAGTGCACTATATAGGGTGCAGACGCCATGTTTTTCTTCCTTAGGGAAAGCGCTTACGGGGAGTTAAATGGAGGTGATTTGGGACACAGCCACTGCTTATGAATCACCGTTAAAGCGGGAATGTGCCGAGTTTACTAGGATTTATTAGCGACTAGGATTTATTATTATTATTATTACTGCTACTACCACTACTACTACTACTACTATTATTATTATTATTATTATTATTATTATTATTATTATTTCACTTACATCAAATCGAGTTCATTCTGTAGATTTCCATCGACCATGTTCTTCTTCGCCCGCCTGCCTCCATTTATTTTTGTTACATGAACTCAATAGCGCCACCTGCGGCCTGGAGGAGAATTAAACTTCAAGGTGTACTTCTCATACATATATTTTTTCTTTATTATTTATTTATTTATTTTTTAAATCTCCTGGATTTATGGTTTAGCTCTGATGATGTTACTCCTATATTGGATTCCTATATAGGATCTCTCTTGCCCATGTGATTTGCTCCTCCAGTGCTTGCAGAACTTGTATATAAAACCTCAAATAGGTTTGCTTACAAGAAGCCTTTCTATGAGGTGATTGCATAATAACAAATCAAGGAAAACTCTGGTCTTTGGTCTGAATTTACTTATAAATTATGCTGATTTAAGAGATTTGAAAACATTGCTTTATTCTTTTAAAGAAAGAAAGAAAGAAAGAAACAAGCTATGTTTGCAGGAAATTCATGAGTACCTGACATTGGTGTGTAGTTTATTTATAAAGCTCACATAAATTAGTGTCAGGATTGTATCATGTATTGTGTTGTGCATTTGTATTGTGTTTGTCCCTGTTAAATAAATAAATAAATAAATAAATAAATAAATAGTCCAAGTAAAAAGTAAGTAAATAAATAAACAAGCATGCAATGATATGACTTTAGTCAGATTGTTGTGAACAAAAGACTTTTCTGTTATTTGTTTGTTTAATTGTTTGTTTGTTTATAATTTAGGACCTCACATCAGACTGAAAAGTATCAATACCGGACCAGCAATGACACTATCTGTATCTGTATCCGCATTTAAACCCAAAGTGGGTGTGGCCTAATCCGAAAGTTTTTTGTTTTTTTTTAAATATCGGACACATGTATGTAATTTTCCACTGCGAGGACACACACACATACACATACACACACACGTACACACACAGACACATATATATACACACACACACAGACACACACATACACACACACACACACACACACACACACACACACACACACATTCAGGCTGAATTTCCAAGTCCAGAGCCATCTTTGTGATATAATTTGATCCCACAATGCAACATGATCATTTCATTTGTTCAGTGTAGAAACATTGTGGCAATTATTAACACATTAATTATTAACAAATTACTATGTTTTTTGTTTAACTGTGACTTTATACAGAACAGAAAATGATCTATTTGCTATTTGACATTGTACTACTGTTCCAAAATGAAGGCTGGACGTGTTTGTGCCTGACTTCTAGCTGTTGTACACGTGGGCTTTAGACACCTGGAGAGTGAACACATTTCAGGTAACAGTTCCAGTCTGTTAAAGTTAAAGTCAGTGGTCTAGCAGGCGTCCCAGACCCCGACTTCGGGCACAGGGTCTATCCCTCAGACCATGCCGGACCATTATGTGTGATTTTGTGAACATGGCAAGAGTAGAGAGAAAAAATGTGTACGATGACATCATAGACAAGAATGATGTTACAGTGACATCACAGAACTTTCACAGTGGACATCATGGGAACACTTTCTAGAATCTTCTCACAGTTCTGTATTCTCTGCAGTTTGTGTTTTCGCGCTCGAGCATTTACAGCTTTATATTTGTCTTCATCTGCGTTTACAAGAGCACTGATCTGCCATGGGTAACTCGACGTCTTTTTTTCATCCTTTGAGACTGAAAAAGAAGAACAGAGTGAAGCTGGGAGTAGAGGAGGGAGCGCACGCCGTCGGTGTGGAAAGTTTACAGAGATGGAAAACCCTGAAACATCTAGAAGAGGATCTCTCTGAGTCCGGCATGTGTGACGGGGACATAACACCGCCCCTTGATCACATGGAGCGGGAATTGAAGCCCGGTTCATCCCTGAACGAGGGACATTCTGAGGAGAGCCGAGAGAACGAGGAGCTGCAACCTGAAGGAAAGAGCTTGGAGGACTTCAACCTCCTCGGCCTGCTTGGAAGGGGTGGACACGGGAAGGTTTTTCTTTCTGAACTCAGAGGCACCGATGAGCTGTATGCGCTGAAAATAATGAAGAAAGACAGGATTCTGGCTGACAACACCATTTACAACACGTTTATGGAGAGACGCACACTGGTTCTGGCCAGCAAAAACCCGTACCTGACCCACCTTTTCAGCTGCTTCCAGACCACCGATTATTTGTGCTTCGCCATGGAATATGTGAATGGAGGGAACCTTTCACATCACATACCATGCCCAGGCGGCTTTGACGAACCCCGCTCCCAGTTTTATGCTGCTGAGATCTCCTGTGCCCTCATGTTTCTACACCGCAACGGGATCGTTCATCGAGATGTCAAACCCGAAAACATCCTCTTGGATGCAGCTGGCCACTGCAAGCTTGCAGACTTTGGCATATGCAAAGAGGTCCTTCAAGATGTCAAGATGACATTCTGTGGCTCGGAAAACTACGTGGCGCCTGAGATGATACAGGGACAGAAATGCAGCACATCGGTGGATTGGTGGGCCCTGGGTGTGGTCATGTACGAGATGCTGACGGGCTGCAGGCCGTTTGACGACGAAGACTGGTTGAAGCTGTGTGAGTCCATCATCGAGGATGAACCGGAGTACCCATTAAGTCTCAGCAAAAACGCAGTCAGCATCCTCAAAGCCTTCCTGAAGAAGGACCCCAAGACTCGTCTCGGCTGTGTGAAGTCGCGCTTCAGGAGGAAGGAGGAAGCTATCAAAGTTCATCCTTTCTTCAAAACAATCAACTGGGTGCTTCTGGAGCAGAAGAAGATTACGCCCCCTTTTAAACCCCTAATAACAACAAAGACGGACGTGACTAACTTTAAAGAAGAGTTCACCCGTGAGGAGCTCACGCTCTCTCTAGTGAATAACGCCATCATCGAGGACTTCAGCCAAAAGGAGTTTCAAGGCTTCTCCTACATTAACACCATGGAGTAACTGCTGTTAATGTAACATGAATGAGATCATGTTATGGCTAAGGTAAGTTCTTTTTTAAACAAACAAATTCCCCGCCTCCTCTACATCTGCACAATGGCAGGAACTCCAACCATTCATAAATATAAGCATGACGTTATTGTAACTGGAGACTGTATTGATGAAATAACACGTGTTGGACATAGCCCTAAACATTTTAGAGGATTTCTATGCACGTTTTGTACTTTTTTTTATTTAATGTGTTAAATTTTAGATCTAATGTTTTCATTTTTTTTTTTCTGTTCGGAATCAATGCTCCTCGTATATGACAATCGAGAGCGAACTCTATATAGGCGAAGAGTTATTTCGTTTTAAAGTAACGCGTCGGTCATGCACAATATGTTTTGGAGCTTCTGCATTGAGGGATAACCAAATATTCAAAATATTACGTTTCAGAACTGCAGCACTCTAATGCAAAGTCATTTCCAGCAGACACTGATGAGGAGACCAACATCTCACCAAAATGGATGGAAAACTTTAGGGGGAGGAGCCACAGTGCCAAAAACAGGTTTCCATACCTCGGCAGCACCCTGTCAAAAACAGCCAATATCGACGAGGAAGTGAACACTAGAATCTCCAGAGCCGGTGCAGCTTTTGGAAGGTTTCAATCTAGTGTTTGGATTCGAAGGGGCATCAAGACCGAGACCAAACTGAAAGTGTATTCGGCGGGCGTCCTGCCCACCCTCCTCTACGCTTGTGAGACCTGGACTGTCTACAGTCGACATGCGAAAAAGCTGAACTGAAACTGTTGAAGATAAGATGGCAGGACAAAGTCCCAGACACCGATGTCCTTCTACAGTCTAAGAGGACATGTGTCTTGGTTTGAGTTTTTGTGTGCATGATTTGTTGATTTGAATTGTACAGTGATGCACTTGAGAAGATGGGTCTGAAGAGAAAAGTGACACCAAGTCAGATCACAAAGAAATGGGAGAAAGCAGAAGCAGCACTGTGCTGGATTTTCTGGAGAACGAGGCAGAAAAAGATGAACGATTTCGTGCAACGAACAAACTAATGACCTCTGCCAGCAACAGGGTCCTTGACCTCTTTGAAGAATTAATAAAAAAAGATTTAAACATGATCCTGGAGTATTCGTTTTGTTCTGAAATAGTTTTGTGAGACTTGATATTCCTTAATAGATGTTTTTATTCCAAACACACTTGTCAGATGTGTACCGTTCCGGACCGTGAAGGACGTTAATAAGAAGTTATATTTATCATCAAAATGGTTAAACTTCTCTCCCAAAAGGATGCCCAGATGTACGTGTCGGGGAAAAATCCCTCCAACAAAGTATAAAAAGGCAGGGTATTGGCCTTTTCTTTCTAAAAACAAACCAAACTCTGTTGTCTTAATGAATTATTCATGTCTATACGATATCTTACACTTCTACCACCTTAAAGACTTTCTGGCTTTCGTCCCAGCTCAATACACCAAAACTAAATGGTGTGTTCCAGGCCTCAGAGTCGCCTTAATCGGAAGAGCGGTTTCGGCCGTACATAAAAATATCGAAATGCTAATTTACTGCTGTGGGACGAGAGATACAGAAACACACAGAACTCTTCTAACTGAATATACACAGGAAGTACAGAGAGAGACAGAAAAACACCTGCTGTGCAGTAAAATACACGAGTCTTCTAGCTCAGTACACACTTACAACATAACCATCAGAAAGTGTTCTATGGTTTTAGATCATGCTTCTAAAAATAGATTATACGTATTGATTATGCTTGTTAACTCATACTGATGATTAGATTATGCTTTTAACTATACCGCTACAGATCCATTCATATACAGGACATACATTATTTTACTGCTGCTTGAGTCTTAAATATGTCATAATTTTAGAACAGGAGGCGTGTAATGTATGCGGTCAAAACATTCAAATAATATTGATTATTTAAACCACAGACAGCGCTTCTGTGGCACCTGTGGGAAGAGTTTCGAATGTGTTACAGAGCAAAATATCTAGCAATTGTTAAAATCTACAAAACTGTGCCTAAAAACAGGTTAACGCAGGGGTTCCCAAACTTTCCCAGGGCAAGGCCCTCCAAATGGAAGCCCCCTTTTGCAAGATGTCTTTAAAACAAATTAAAAATACACATTTCTGAATATATCCCCCCTTTATTTATTTATTTATTAATAATTACATCTAACATCACATTAGGAATTGATATTGTGTGATTGTGTGTGAGAGAGAGAGAGCGCGTGGCTGTCTGAGTGAGAATTTATTTTCCACACCAAACTGTTGAGGCCCCCCGGGCGCCCCGCCCACTCGGGGCGCTGACGTCGACCGCCTTTAAAAGCGAGCGTTTGGGGCACCTGGTCCTTTCGCGCGTTGAATCCAGGTGAGTGTATCTGAAAGCGTGGTGAAACTTCATCGCGGCCTAAAATCAAAACGCCACGTGGTATTAGCAGGTCTAAATTCTGAGTCATTTCTTCGTATTCGCAACAATTAACGTGATCAAAATCAATAATTCTATAAGATATATAATACTTATGCCTTCTATTAAATGTGTATCTCGGTTTATTATATCTAATTTAACTCCTTACCCATGTGTAGCTCTTAGCTGCTAGATGCAAACGCTCGAATAACATTGAGTGTGATATGGGTAATGTTATTTATTATTATCATGCATAATAAACCGAGATACACTTAACGGAAGACGCATATTGTATCTTAGAATTATTGACTTTAATCACGTTAACTGTCGAGAAAACGAAGCCGTGACTCGGCATTTAGCTTTCCGGCCTACTAACACCACTTGGCGTTTAGTTTAAACCGCGCCAAGAAGTTGAACCACCCTTTCAGATGAGAATTTATTTCGCGTTCTCCATTAAAAACGCTGTACAAGTCAAATATGCGACCGGTTTGCCTTAATTGTAACAAGTTGAATACTATAACTATTAAACAGACTAGCGCGCGGCCTCCATCTTGCTATACGCGTGCACCCTATTACGTAGTGCTCTAAGCGGCGGTTTAGGATCGAGCCTTTTCGAGCGAACAATCCAGAAAATGTTCAGTAGCCTGGCCGTTTCTCGGATTTTCTTTTGTTTAAAAAGACAGAAAGCCGTAATGTCCGTTTGTCGTCTCGCAGGGTATTGTGGCTTAATTTGGAAATAAAAACTTGGTCGGATTTAATGCGCATGACCGGGCAGCTAATGCTAATAGCGTGTGGAGTTTTGGCTTAGGCCGCGACAAAAATATTTACTTTCAGATGTAATTATCTGCTGCGATTATTGGCGTCTCTTCTCGCTGTTCCAGACGGAAACGATTTAAAAACGTGAAGCTTTATTCCGTACCGATGATTAAAAAAAAAATTCTGACCCTATTTCCGTGTACCTGCATTAGCTGAAAAAAGGTTGACAAAAGGGGTTTGACCTCCTTTCAGAGCGCCTCCCGCTCGTGTCAGTCGACCGATGGAGATTTAAAGTGAACGCCGCCTTTTATAACTCCTCCCCTGTGCCAAATGTCCGCAGGTATAGCGGAGCATTTTAGTTTCGTTTGTATAGCGATTTTAACAACGGACATTCTCAAAGCAGCTTTACAGAAACTTGAACACGGTATTTCGATCTGCTACTCAGGGTTCCAGCAACCTACCAGACCTCAACGAAGGAGAAATGAACTGCATTGATCTACACCCATCACTTCGTCCTACCCCCAACTGGGCCACTGCTGCACACCTGTTGGAAGGCATCTTTGAATGTTACCCTGCACTGCTACTAGGTGAGTCGAGGAAGCTGTTAACTCTTTGGGGACGTGAGACTCGCCGGCGAGCTCCTGAGTGCTCAGGTTCACTCATGTCCTCAAGTTCTCACTTTATAGCATGATGAGGATGTATTGTATGATTACAGATTCTCAAAATGTTTGTCGTAAAGTCTCCACTTTCAGACGTGTGCTCATGTAGACCATGCAAACATTAGTGAAATTTCAGAATTGTAGCATGATTGAGGTTTGACCTGTAGTGTGAAGGAATGAACAGAAAGTGAAATGTGATGTTCTCTCCTCCTCCTGTTCACATATTAATGACATGTTAGTCACTCTGCAGGACAAGCAGGACTGTTTCACTCTGATTGGTGGAGAAATGCTCAGGAAGTGAATGCTAATATTCAATATCTTTCAGTTGTAATGTCTGTACACTAAAAAATCCCAGAACACGACGTGGTCCTTTTTATTCTTCTGATATTTTTTGTTAATGTGCTGAAATGTACATCTGTGAATATTATGCATGATTGTCATATAATAAAATCTTAAAATGTGTGAAGTTGTATGTGGTGGTTATTGTACACTATGAAAGCAGTATAAAAGTGGTATTTATGTATTTACTTCTCTGACTGTATGAACAGTTGGAGAAACCTTGGGTGTCTTCAAAAAAAAAAAAAAATCACATTATTCCGCATCAATGAATCTTCTGGAGGAGAAAACAAGTTTCAAGCTGGCAATTTTATTCACCAACTAATATATTCTGCATTAATCTAGATTCATATCTGAATGTACTCTACACTTCCTGTTTTAATTAGGATCACTTGTACGTTGACGGTTATCTGGTCATGTGCCAGCAGCACGGTGCGTTAGATCATGAATGGAAAGAAGGGATGTCTGATTTTTAACTAGAATGGTTTGTTTCCACAAAACATTTCCAAAAGCCTTCTGGCTTGTCCACGTGATCTTTTAGTAACCTGCAGAATGTGCAGCAGTGTTCTTTTAGGAGAGCGGTGGCTTTCTCCTTGCAACTCTGCCATGCACACCAATGTTCTCCTGATGGTGGACTCATGAACATTAAACTAGTTCAGATTGAGAGACCTTTAGCTGCTTAGTTAATGTGGGTTCTATTTATTTATTTATTTATTTATTGACCTCCTGGACGATTACACGCCTTGCTCTTGGAGTGATCTTTGTTGGTCTTCTCTCCTGGGGAGGGTAACAATGGTCATACATTTCCTCCATTCGTACACAATCTGTCTGACGGGATTGGTGGAGTCTAAACTCTAGAGATGGCTTTGTTACCTTTAGCAGCCTGATGAACAACAGCTCTTTCTGATGTCCCTCAGACTGGTGGATCCCTGTTCTTTAAATAAAGCCGTGAACTTTGAAGTGGATGGGTGGGAGATCACATCAGGTTCTGCTCCTGTCAGCAAAGAACAGGAATCTGAGGCGATCATGGATACAGACTCACCCAAACTGGCCAGCCCCCACCCCCCAGTTATTGCTTCATGTTGCCAAGTGTAAAAACTCACTATCAAATAAGCATCATTGCATATTCACTAAGACTAAAGAACTCAAATTGAACAGTTTATTAAATTAACTGATTATGCATTTTTGTATATGTATATTTGCAAAATTGGACAGCTGGATTATTGAAAAATGGTACAGTATTGCCATGTTCAAGTGTGATGTAAGGAACTTCTGTCTTAATGTACAACCCCAATTCCAAAAACAGTTGGGACGCTGTGTAAAATGTAAATGAGAACAGAATGCAATGATTTGCAAATCTCATAAACCCACGTTATTCACAATAGAACATAGAAAACGTATCAAATGTTTAAACTGAGTAAACGTGTAGTTTTAAGAATAAAATACGGTCATTTTGAATTTGATGGCCGCATTACTTCCATGTAGAATCAATACTTAAAAGCGTAATCTAATAATGAGTTAACAAGCATAATATATGTAATCAATATTTAGAAGCATAATCTAAAACCATAAAACACTTCTGATCAAGTGAAGTAAGTGTGTACTGAGCTGGAAGACTCGTATGTGTATTGAGCTGGGACGAAAGCCAGAAAGTCTTTAAGGTGGTAGAAGTGTAAGATATCGTATAGACATGAATAATTCATTAAGACAACAGAGTTTGGTTTGTTTTTAGAAAGAAAAGGCCAATACCCTGCCTTTTTATACTTTGTTGGAGGGATTTTTCCCGACACGTACATCTGGGCATCCTTTTGGGAGAGAAGTTTAACCATTTTGATGATAAATATAACTTCTTATTAACGTCCTTCACGGTCCGGAACGGTACACATCTGACAAGTGTGTTTGGAATAAAAACATCTATTAAGGAATATCAAGTCTCACAAAACTATTTCGGAACAAAACGAATACTCCAGGATCATGTTTAAATCTTTTTTATTAATTCTTCAAAGAGGTCAAGGACCCTGTTGCTGGCAGAGGTCATTAGTTCGTTCGTTGCACGAAATCGTTCATCTTTTTCTGCCTCGTTCTCCAGAAAATCCAGCACAGTGCTGCTTCTGCTTTCTCCCATTTCTTTGTGATCTGACTTGGTGTCACTTTTCTCTTCAGACCCATCTTCTCAAGTGCATCACTGTACAATTCAAATCAACAAATCATGCACACAAAAACACTTTGGTCAAACCAAGACACATTACTAGTTCATCCATCGAGGTCGATAAGGACCACACAGTATCATCAGTTTAGAGGGAGTGGGTTCAGAGATGGCTGATTAGTCCAATCCAAGCCCGGAATTGAGAGTTGCAGGTGGGACATAGAAGATCAGATTGCCGACTTGGTGAAGAGGTGAAAAACCTTCCCGTGTCCACCCCTTCCAAGCAGGCCGAGGAGGTTGAAGTCCTCCAAGCTCTTTCCTTCAGGTTGCAGCTCCTCGTTCTCTCGGCTCTCCTCAGAATGTCCCTCGTTCAGGGATGAACCGGGCTTCAATTCCCGCTCCATGTGATCAAGGGGCGGTGTTATGTCCCCGTCACACATGCCGGACTCAGAGAGATCCTCTTCTAGATGTTTCAGGGTTTTCCATCTCTGTAAACTTTCCACACCGACGGCGTGCGCTCCCTCCTCTACTCCCAGCTTCACTTTGTTCAGTCTCAAAGGACGAAAAAAAGACGTCGAGTTACCCATGGCAGATCAATGCTCTTGTAAACGCAGATGAAGACAAATATAAAGCTGTAAATGCTCGAGCGCGAAAACACAAACGGCAGAGAATACAGAACTGTGAGAAGATTCTAGAAAGTGTTCCCATGATGTCCACTGTGAAAGTTCTGTGATGTCACTGTAACATCATTCTTGTCTATGATGTCATCGTACACATTTTTTCTCTCTACTCTTGCCATGTTCACAAAATCACACATAATGGTCCGGCATGGTCTGAGGGATAGACCCTGTGCCCGAAGTCGGGGTCTGGGACTCCTGCTAGACCACTGACTTTAACTTTAACAGACTGGAACTGTTACCTGAAATGTGTTCACTCTCCAGGTGTTTAAAGCCCACGTGTACAACAGCTAGAAGTCAGGCACAAACACGTCCAGCCTTCATTTTGGAACAGTAGTACAATGTCAAATAGCAAATAGATCATTTTCTGTTCTGTATAAAGTCACAGTTAAACAAAAAACATAGTAATTTGTTAATAATTAATGTGTTAATAATTGCCACAATGTTTCTACACTGAACAAATGAAATGATCATGTTGCATTGTGGGATCAAGTTATATCACAAAGATGGCTCTGGACTTGGAAATTCAGCCTGTGTGTGTGTGTGTGTGTGTGTGTGTAAATGTCCAAAGATAATTTAGTAAAATCCGAATAAGCGTTACAGATGTTTATTGGAAAGGGTTTAAATGATGTGTTTTCGCGCTTGTTCGATAAACCATAAACGATTATTGCACATGCAGCTGTGGAACAGTCCTTAAGACACGAACAGTTTACAGGCGGAAGGTGATTACGGTCACAGTTACAATAAGTTAGGACACTAAAGAGACCTTTCTACTGACTCTGAAAAACACCAGAAGAGAGATGTCTAGGGTTCCTGCTCTCCTGCGTGAACATGCCGTAGACCTGCTGCAGGGACGCATGAGGACTGCAGATGTGTTCAGAGCAATAAACTGCAATGTCTGTAATGTAAGACGTCTAAGACGGTGCTACAGGGAGACAGGAAGGACAGCCGATCGTCCTCGCAGTGGAAAATTTACATGTAACCGTGAGTCCTCCAGACGTGATGGAGAACTTGCAGATGCCTTGGTGGAAGAGTGGAGGAACATCTCACAGCAAGAACTGACCAATCTGCTGCAGTCCATGAAGGTGAGATGCACTGTAGTATTAAACCAGCTGGAGGTTACACCACATACTGATTGTTCCCTCTGATATCGACCTCCACTTTGTTCAGGGACTCGTTATTCCATTTCTCTTCCTCAAACATCTGAGAAACTTCTTCAGTTTATGTCTCAGTTGTTGAATCTTTTTATGTTAATACTCATATTTCTGACCGATTCTGAATGTGTTTTCTACCTTTAATGTGATATCTACCTGTGTCGGGGATCTCGGGTCATTCCACAGGTTTTCACTACAGGGAATTGGATCTTCTCTGTATTTAATCTTCATGAATAAATCACGCTCTTAATTAAAACCCCACTTAAGTTGACTGGTTTTGTTATTGACTACACCACTCGAGCCCTCATACTCTCATCTTTCAGGTTAGACATCGTTGCAGATTTCTCCAGCTGGTTTCACGTTTTCTGAGTTGCTCAGTAGAAAAAGCTCTGCAAGCACCTGCATGTGAATGCTGATGCAAATGTTATGCAAATCATTTCACTAAACTCTCCATTCTGCTTTTTGCATTCAGACCAGACAGGATTTGTTCACAGAGGTCATGTGACCTGGCCACACCTTCAAGAACGTTTTCAGCACAACGGTGTGTGAGATGTTTCAAAAAACGAGTTCTGGTGTCTCTGTAAACGTCCCATCACTAGGATTTCCTACAGGTTAAAAGAAAAACACTTCATTCTGGAAGATGGCACAACGAAGTCTGCTGGACAGTGTTCTTCTCTTCCTTCATCATCATCATCTTCATCATCATCATCATCTCCTTCAGTAAGTGTTATTGCTTTTATCGTTAGACGTATGTGGTGTTTGCTTGTATTGTGTGTATAATGGTGAAATATTCAGTATTCCGTGTGATCGTGTGAGCTCCTGTCTGTAATAAGTCTGAATATCCAGCTGATTAGACTTGAGAATGGTGGGTGGAGTTGTGCAGTGCTGTAACCTGAGCTCAGGTATGAATAGTAAACAGGTAAAGCGCTCACACCTCATTCATATTCAGCGAGGACGAGCAGCTGGCCCCGCCTTTATCTCTTTATGTAGTGAAGAAGTGAAGACCTCAGAATACTTTTATCCATTTATTTCTCCATCAGACCACAGTTACTAAAACGTTTTAACATGTCCACGTACACAGCACCTCAGTGAGTCGGTTTGACTAACCAAACCAGTTTGTCCCTGATGGATAATGTGTCTTTTTTTACAAGATTTCTGCAGACAATCATGACTACAGTTTACAATCTGTGTTTTCAGAGCTAATTAATGACCTGTCTATGAACCTGACCTACTTCCTGGTCGTATATTACTGTAGCGCCGTTTGAGATGAAAATAAAACCGTCGAACATTTCGTGATCATCGTGTATGAAGTTAATGGATTTTAGACAAACGTCACAGGGTAACGCTGTGAGCAGCTTCGGTCCGTTTACACGCCGACCTCAGAGGGTTAAAGACACGTTCGCGTAGCTGAAGCTAAGGAGTGAGATCAGAGTCATAGCCATGCTGAAATAAACTCTGTTGTGCTTTTATTCCTCAGGTTTGAAGATGGAGGCTGCAGAAGATGACCTCTTCAACACCACTCCTGACCTAAAGGAGAAAGGCCTCAAAGCCAAGCTTCAAGGTAAAAACATTGCTGTAATTCTGCAGTTATTGGACTTTATCAGACAGTTTACTTCAGACATCAGACAGATACTTTCAAGATCAGAGTCATATCCATGCTGAAATAATCTCTGTTGTGCTTTTATTCCTCAGGTTTGAAGATGGAGGCTGCAGAAGATGACCTCTTCAACACCACTCCTGACCTAAAGGAGAAAGGCCTCAAAGCCAAGCTTCAAGGTAAAAACATTGCTGTAATTCTGCAGTTATTGGACTTTATCAGACAGTTTACTTCAGACATCAGACAGATACTTTCAAGATCAGAGTCATATCCATGCTGAAATAATCTCTGTTGTGCTTTTATTCCTCAGGTTTGAAGATGGAGGCTGCAGAAGATGACCTCTTCATCACTTCTCCTGACCTAAAGGAGAAAGGCCTCAAAGCCAAGCTTCAAGGTAAAAACATTGCTGTAATTCTGCATTTATTGGACTTTATCAGACAGTTTACTTCAGACATCAGACAGATACTTTCAAGATCAGAGTCATATCCATGCTGAAATAATCTCTGTTGTGCTTTTATTCCTCAGGTTTGAAGATGGAGGCTGCAGAAGATGACCTCTTCAACACCACTCCTGACCTAAAGGAGAAAGGCCTCAAAGCCAAGCTTCAAGGTAAAAACATTGCTGTAATTCTGCAGTTATTGGACTTTATCAGACAGTTTACTTCAGACATCAGACAGATACTTTCAAGATCAGAGTCATATCCATGCTGAAATAATCTCTGTTGTGCTTTTATTCCTCAGGTTTGAAGATGGAGGCTGCAGAAGATGACCTCTTCAACACCACTCCTGACCTAAAGGAGAAAGGCCTCAAAGCCAAGCTTCAAGGTAAAAACATTGCTGTAATTCTGCAGTTATTGGACTTTATCAGACAGTTTACTTCAGACATCAGACAGATACTTTCAAGATCAGAGTCATATCCATGCTGAAATAATCTCTGTTGTGCTTTTATTCCTCAGGTTTGAAGATGGAGGCTGCAGAAGATGACCTCTTCAACACCACTCCTGACCTAAAGGAGAAAGGCCTCAAAGCCAAGCTTCAAGGTAAAAACATTGCTGTAATTCTGCAGTTATTGGACTTTATCAGACAGTTTACTTCAGACATCAGACAGATACTTTCAAGATCAGAGTCATATCCATGCTGAAATAATCTCTGTTGTGCTTTTATTCCTCAGGTTTGAAGATGGAGGCTGCAGAAGATGACCTCTTCAACACCACTCCTGACCTAAAGGAGAAAGGCCTCAAAGCCAAGCTTCAAGGTAAAAACATTGCTGTAATTCTGCAGTTATTGGACTTTATCAGACAGTTTACTTCAGACATCAGACAGATACTTTCAAGATCAGAGTCATATCCATGCTGAAATAATCTCTGTTGTGCTTTTATTCCTCAGGTTTGAAGATGGAGGCTGCAGAAGATGACCTCTTCAACACCACTCCTGACCTAAAGGAGAAAGGCCTCAAAGCCAAGCTTCAAGGTAAAAACATTGCTGTAATTCTGCAGTTATTGGACTTTATCAGACAGTTTACTTCAGACATCAGACAGATACTTTACAACTGATTTTGTTTGTGTGGGCAGGTCGTGGGATCCAGGACCATCTGAATGCAAACTTCGGATGGCCCAAGATATTAATTATCATCATAATCATCACTCCATATGGAGTGATTGTTGTAATTATTTACATCTAAGCAATGTTTGAATAAAAATAATAAAATAAGATTTTTTTGTGTCTTAATTTGTTTGCTACTACTAATTATTATTTTCTGTCTTTCTCTCTCTAGACACCGTGTCAATGTTAAAAAAACAGAAACGGGGAAGTGACTTAAAAAATAAATCTAAACATGTCATGTATTTTATTTCTTTAATGATTAATATATAGTATACAGTTATCATGTAGCAGATGTAAATCAAAGCTGTATCAGACTTGAATAGAGAGCACGAAACAGCTTTTACACGTTATTGTAACTTTAAATAAATAAATGTGTGTGTGTATATATATATATATATATATATATATATATATATATATATATATATATATATATATATATATATATATGTATACGTGAAAAGTAGAAATACGAGTTCTCCAGCTCGGAGACTATTTCACTTTCTGTACAAATGTATCACGTGTTCCATCTCACGCACCAGTTCGTTTGCTGTTTCGTAATAGAAAATACTCACTTAATAATAATTAAAAAAAAATAAATAAAAAAAATAATAATAATAATAGAGTATAGAAATAGAGTATGAAGTGCAAAAATGTAGGCTCAGTGTCTATCCACTAGGGGGCAGCATTGCTCTCTCTCTCTCTCTCTCTCTCTCTCTCTCTCCTACTTCTCCCTCTCTCTCTCTCGGCCCTGGTGGAGTTGGATGAGTGCAGGAAGATCGTATTCATCCCTGGCCAGCCCATCCCTTTGACGCTGGTGAAGTCGGACGGCGGCTACACGTACGACACGTCAGACCTCGCAGCCGTGCGCCAGTGCCTCTTCGACGAGAAGGCTGACATCATCATCTACATTGATGGACAGGTGTGTTAGTATCGCCTCTCGCCTGTGGTGTCGGTGGGATCATGGGAACAACGTCCAACCTCTGACCAATCATATTGCCTTGTCAGTTCAGAAAGCTCCGCCTTTCACTCTAGCATTCAGATATAGATATATGTATACACACACACGTGTGTTTTTTCCCTGATAGGCTACGCACTTCCAAGTGGTGTTCGCTGCGGCGAGAGCGATTGGCTGGTACGATCCCAAGGTCACAAATTGCTGGCAAATTGCTGTTGTGGAGGACGAATAATCATTCATCAGCCCAGCCTATCTTTCATTGAGTGATTATTTTCCCACAACAGCATGCCTTGTAATGTTTCATTACATAGTGTGTTTCCATTTAGAGTATTTCCGATTTCCTTAGTAATAGAATGCCATGATGTGGCTTTGCAGCTGTCTTCAAACGTCCAGAGGTGTCCCAGCTGTGATTTTCTGAGGAGAAATGTGGGAAGGCGTTGCCTTTGACACTTATCTGCGATAACATGCGGGATCCAGGGAACCTGGGATAGAATGTGAGTCTAACCAGTGGCTTATCACGCAACTGATAAACATTCCATTAGGGTTATTTCAGGTTTGAATGTAAAGATCAGGATTGAAGTTGTGTTATTTTCACATTTCTATTATTCTTTACAAATTTCCCTTCCGATCTTTTGTCAGGTTGTGTGGATGTCTGGGAGCCCAAGGTCCTCTGTGCTGCCACTTTCGCCTTCCCGTAATCCCTAGTCTGTCCTGGTCCCATATACAGTTTCACCTTCCTCCCTCGGCGACTGTCCACGTAGCTGACAACTCGAGCAGCTCCGTGACCGAGCTGGAACTCGCAGACTACGGCTGGGTCAGCCGCCGCCATATCTCCAGGAAAGTGTATTGTGAAGATGAGGATGAAGAGGACAAGGTGGGTGGGTCTAGGCAGGCAAGCCCGGTTTTAGAGACTCAGCATTATCATATGAGTTGGACTGGTAACCACACGGCCATCGTGATTGGTGGAGAGACTCACGGTTCGAGCCAGGAAGCCTTGCTGTTGGCTGAGGAAACGAGGGGGCGGAGATTATCGATCCCCATGGTTTGAGGAGTGGACAGTCAGAATGCAGCCATGGCTGCGAGTGTGCTGCTGTTTGAGGGAAGGAGACAACTGAAAGGGCAAGTTTTAGAATGACTTGTACAATTCCCCCAACCCAAGAAGAAACAGTGCGAGAGTTGGATTCTCGAATCTGATTGGTCAGAACCGTTTATTAATTTTCTATAACAGCAGCTTGGACAAAACCGCCAGCCACAGGTTTATACGAACACCCTCGTTCTAATACGCCATCGTTTCTATAGTAACTGGTCATTCACAAGCGACTTACATGGCGGACTAGGTTGAAAAAAACAACAACAAAAAACCGTGGAGTTTATTTACCATTTATGGAAGGAGTCTCCAGTGTCAGCGCTTTGTAAGAGTCAGACCTAGGGCTGTAACTTTTACGACATAGGGAAGTGTTCACAAGCTGACGGTTTGTTTCACGGACGTTCCACGATATTAAGCGTAACTATAAATGGATAAAAAGTGCAACGTGTCGTTCTTTAATAAATAAAATTTGTAATCATTGTCAAATCGCTGTGGAATATGAAGACTTGTTGATATTAATGAAAATGTTTGAATATAATCTTATATGCAGTATTTTCTACTGTGGATTGTACTGGGGTTATTTAAAAGTAGTAAATAATGATCTGTTGAGAGTAATAATGAATAATGAACTTGTTCGTTAATAGCTAGGCGTAATGTTTGTCCTGAGCTCATACGGTTTGTAACTCGACGACTTGCCTTCTAATTCTTATTTCAGTAAAGCGATATTTGCTTTTATGACCTTTTACGTCGCCCTGCTTTTAAACGATGCGGTTTCGTTATGACCCGATGCGTGCGAGCTGTCGATCTCTGGATGTACTCGACGTCTCTTGAAGAAGCAGCAACCGTCGTGTCGCCTTTCATCTTTCGGTTGACGTTGACGTTAACGTTTATTGGCACGATTCTTCAGAACGCCGTCGTCAAAGCAACGTTCATGATTTGCGTTACAGCTGACAGCCGTCGCAGTTCAGAGTCACGTTAAAGACCGAGAAGAGGCACAGCATCTGTTTGAATCTTGAACGCTGTCAAGTCTTGAATATTACCGCCGTGATAATAACGGACTCTGATGAGCTTTGAAATGGTCTGTATCACTGAGCATACAGTATACACCAATCAGCCATAACATTAAATGCCTAATATTGCGGAGGTCTGCGTTGTACCACCAGAACAGCTCGGACCCGTCGAGGCACGGACTCCAGAAGACCTCTGAAGGTGTGCTGGGGTTTCTGGCGCTGAGACGTCAGCAGCAGATCCTTTAAGTCCTGTAAGTTGTGAGGTGAGGTCTCCGTGGATCGGACTTGTTTGTCCAGCTCATCCAACAGACGGATTGAGATCTGGGGAATGTGGAGGCCGAGTGAACACCTCGAACTCTTTGTCATGTTCCTCGGACCGTTCCTGAACAAGTGTTGCAGGTCGCGTTATCCTGCTGAAAGCGGCCACTGCCGTTAGAGAATACCGTTGCCATGAAGGAGTGTACTCAGTCTGCAACAATGTTTAGGTAGGTGGTACGTGTCCAAAAACATCCACATGAATGCCCCGGATTAAGGTTTCGCAGCAAAACATCGCCCAGAGCATCACACTTCCTCCGCCAGCTTGCCTTCTTCACATAGTGCATCATGGTGCCATCTCTTCCTCAGATAACAGACACACATACTTCTGGCTGTCCACATGATGTAAAGGAAAACGTGATTCATCAGACCACGCCGCCTTCTTCCATCGCTCCGTGGTGCTGTTCTGATGCTCACATGCTCGTTGTAGACGCTCTCGTCGGTAGACCGGGGTCAGCGTGGGCACTCGGACCGGTCTGCGGCTACGCAGCCCCATACGCAGCAACCTACACTATATTACGCAGGTGCATTTAATGTTCTAGCCGATCGGTGTATGTTTCATATCGGACAGATTTTCTGAATGTTTTTGCACTGTTATCCAGCACACGCAGAATTTCCGCTGGACTCCACTAGAGGGAGCAAGTGTGATAAGATTTGAACCAGGTGTCACGCTTGCTCTACTACAATCCTTGAGTTCTTTGACAAGCCTCGAGTTTCTTTAAACGATATAAATAAATTAAATTACCATATCATTACACCTGAAATTGCTAATTCTCAATTAATGCTCGCAGATGTTATCGCTTGTAATCAATCTCATAACGAGCAGAAGTAGATCTCGAGATGCTACTCAAACTTTATTTTTTTCCCCCCTCGACATCATGAATGCACTTGAGGGTTATGATCAAAACTTGCACCCAAGGATGAAGGTGAAGCGGGTCTTTAAAAGCAGTTTATGATTACCTTCCTATGCCACTATTAATTGTTGATGAGCAACAGGGAATATCATTAAGAATAAAGCTTGATGAGAAGGCTGACCCGGGTGTTGATTAGGCAAGAGTGAAGGGCTCATTATACACTCGTTATGAACGATCCAGGTCTGCTGACTCACCAAAGACATTTCCTGGTGTTTTGCTCATGCTAACACAATGGTACGAGATGGACAGTAGGAAAGCATCACATACACACACAAGTGTGATCCAAACCGTCCTGTGAAATCAGACGTGAAAAGAAATCAAATCCGATATATTAATCCTGGTCAGAAACAAAACACTGCAGAATCACTTACGTGATTAATTCATATTTTCAAATTAATATTCTCCAGCTAAATTAATCTTCAAAGTTGAATGATTTCTGTTTAATATGAATCGCTTTTGTATTGCACTGTTAGAAAAAAATAATTGATGACACTAATTTGTTTGGTGCTCAGACCTGAACCAGAGCACTGGGCTTCACTGTGGATTACTCGCCTGTGAATATGGATAATTAAAAAAAAAATACTGAGAACAGCCATCCAACCTTTTGCTCGGTACTGATGAGAGCCTAAATATAGCATCAGGCTGAACACAGAGAGAGAGAGAGAGAGAGAGAGAGAGAGAGAGAGAGGAAGGGAGAAAGGTAGAGGAAGCTTTTGACGTCAACACTGCGCTGATGCTTTCATAGATGAGGTCTGGTATAGGTGGTTTTCTGAAAAGATTCTTTTTTTACCTACACATACGCAAAATGGCTTCCTGTCCCCTCTCACACTTACGCTTGTGTGTCGTCTGGTGTTTTAATTTTTAAAAATTTTTATACACAAGTTTATCATTCCGTTCATTTTGTGTTATTGCTTTTCCTTTCCAGAACCATCTACGTTCTTGATCACAGCACGGACATTGTCTGTGCTGCACATGATTCCTCTTGTGATCATGCTGATGATCAAAGGACTTGTTTTGTGTGTGTGTGTGTGTGTGTGTGTGTGTGTGTGTGTGTGTGTTTTTTTTGGCCATTTCCTGTCACTGTGTGAGCTGTTGAGCTATCTGGTTGGTCTTGTCATGCTAACAACCTAAATACATTACCTCTAGATCCTTTTGATATTAAAATACTAAAATATTAAATGTCTTTTGACAATACTGAACAGAATTTTCTCCCCAGTTCTTACCCACCAGCCAGATCTCTGCTATCTTACAGCAGGATAATACGCGCTTGCGATGTAACGCGCTCGGAGGAAAGCGCTATTTACCCAATTCCGCATACATGACCTCTCTGATTAACTAGAGATGCAGAGAGCAGGGCCAATTTTGTTCCCTTGGCTCGACGGATGGCTGCGACGTCGTCGAGATATGAACTTGCGATCCGGAAAGGAGAGAGCTAATTCTATTTCTGTTGTTCAACTCAAGAGTAAGGACCAATAATCTTGCTAAGATCAAGGTACCAACAAACAGCCTGCACCTTTTGATCGAAGTAGGCATGGCGGAATGCAAGCTGCCATGCAAAGATCTAGCTTGCCATCAGGAGCAACTTGGAGTTCAGTGTCTTGCCCAACGACCCCGAGGACACTTCGGCACGTGAAATCGAACCGCCAACCCTACGATTAGTAGACAACCTGCTCTACCACCTGAGCCACAGCCGCCCATAAAAGACCAAAAGTGCAATCAGGTACTGCGGTGCGAGACCATTCAGCGGTTTATAGGTCAATAGAAGTATTTCCAGTCATCTATACACCAGTCCTACAATGACATGAATTTACACCATAATAAAGCAGTGGTAGCTCAGTGGTTAAGACGTTGGCCTACTGATGGGTCATGAGTTCAACCCCTTCACCGCCAAGCTGACACTGTTGGGCCCTTGAGCAAGGTCCTTAACCCTCAACTGCTCAGAGATGGATGAGATAAATGTAAGTACCATCACTTGGTACTGGATGGTACCCTTTCGTATGTTCAGTGTGTCTTTTACCTGAAAAGTTGCGTGTATTATACCTTTTAACGGTAATTATTGGTACAAGACTGGTCCTTAAATCATTTCTAAAGGTCCACTACATTCACATTAAAATGTAAACGGTACACACAACATTGACGGTACAACCCCCGAGACCTGGGAAGTACAGTTCGGTGTTTTATTTTTCTCTCCGAGTGTGTGGGATGAGTTCTAATGATCGCAGTCGGCTATGACTGTTAATGCAGCCTTAAACTAATTGCAATTCCTTCACGGTAGTTTGTGTGGTTTATGAGTGCCGTGTTTTGATCTTTGTGTGGGTGGATTGCAGAACAAATAAATAAATAAATGAAAAAGTATGCATGACATGCCTCGAGGAATGAGAAGATTCACTTGTACTTGGTCATCAGCAGGGAGTGAGTGGTATGTGATCCGGCATGAAAAACAACATACACACATACACAACCTTCCCAGACACCTCCGGGCTTCACATCAATCTTCCATTCCAAGATGTTCATTTGTACCAACACTCACACACACACACACACACACACACACACGCCCACACACACAAAAAGATACAAATATATTTTATTCATAAACTAGGTCACCGGGGATGGTTTGGAAAGTCAATTGCCTTCTGCAACTTTTTGTTCTCGTCTCTCGCGGGACATGTAGGAGGTGGAAGTGCAGCAAGAATCGCTATGCTAGAAGTATCACCCAAAATAACAGCTCTACACAAGCGAATGCAAGCGTATCAGACAGCACTGGCTCATTAAAAAAAAGGCGAAATTTGGAGGTTACTGCTGATGAAAAGAATGGAAGTTGTACGAGGGAGATAAGGATATTATGTTTGTGACATGTACAGGTTTAAAATTCCTCTGGGATTTTAACACCATTGGTTGGTGAGCCTATCATTTACTGCAAATGTATAGAAATGCACACGTCTAAGTCAGAGGTGTCCAATCTTTTCCGGAAAGGGCTGGCGTGGGTGCGGGTTTTCAGCCTCACCTGAGTCTACTGAAAGCCAAGATCAACTGATTAAACCGGTGGAATCAGGTGTGGCTCCTGCTCGATTGGAATAAAAACCTGCACCCACACCGGAACGTTCCGAATAAGATTGGACACCCCTGATCTAGCACTAATTTTAAAGCAAGAAATCGGTAACCAGACAGCGCATCGGGTAGCATCGCCGCCTCATACTGTAGCTCAAGGGTTCCTCGTATAGATCCTGAGCTTTGTGGAGCTTGTGTGTGCTCCCTTTGTCTGCGTGGGTTCCTTCCAGGAACTCAGGTTTGCTCAAAAATATGCCAGCACATGGATTGTCTATGCTAAATTTCCCCTAGGTGTGAAAGTGTGTCTCCATGGTGTCCCACCTTGACCCAGTGTTCCTGGAAAAGGCTTTGGTTCCACTATGATCCTGACCAGGATAAAGCGATTACTGAAGATGAATAGATGAAATAAATCGGTAACCCTGTTACTTAGTTTCTAAAAATGTGGTCAGTCTAACTGGTAGCAAAACAGAAAAGGAAACTACCGGACACCTGATGTTTCCTGAGGGATGTGAAGGAAGGAAGGAAGAGAAGACTGCGATAGGAACTCGCAGTGTATCCCAGGTCTGTCAAGACTAGTAATCTTTCAACCATGAGTTCATTTTTATTAGATCTTCTGTCCTTTAATTTCACCAAATTGACTATGTGGAACAGATATCTCCGAGAGGCAGCTTTCACCTTCATGTAGTCTGAAAGTATCTTAACACTCTTATTCCTATGATAAATTCCCAAAAGCTCAGTTTTCAACCATCATAGACATGGAGTGGTAACGCCACGTCTGTAAGAGTAATCGGGATTAACTGTCCTTGAATTCAATAGAATCATGCTCAGGATAATAATAATAATAATAATAATAATAATAATAATAATAATAATAATAATAATTTAATGCTTTATTCTTGCTTTCCTAAAAACTTTGGATTGCTAGATCATTCAGATTTCAGTTCTGGTCCTCGAGGACCTGTCAAAACAAGGATTTTTGGCCACTCATTTCGCACAGACATCAGGCTGGCATTTGCTATCTTGTGTCACACTGACGTCTCATCGGAGTGACGCAAGAGAGTACCAGAGCTCAGATTGAGCTGAAATTTTTAGTGCTGTGCTGACTCAAATCAATGAGCATTAACTGCTGAGACGATAGGAGAGGATACGCCTGGGGTCATCTGCTTTTGTACCTCCTGCATCCAAGGTCCTTGGCTCAGACTACTATTTTAGGTTGCCACGGATCACTCCTTGGCGCAAGAAATGGCCTGTTTATGTCATTCTTTCACACTTCAAAAGCATTTCTAAGCCTACAGTTGCTATGGTGCCCTTTTCTCTGCATATGTGGTTTTCTTTGCTGTTGCTAGCTCTCACACCACTTACACTTAGACTTTATCACCATGTGATTTTATTAACAATAAATGACTTGGGCATCTGCACTGCTTCAAAGAGATCTGCGCCTATAAAGCAATTAGTCTAATTAGGTTTCAGTGGCTGGTATGCTTGGTGAGAGGACTTCACAGATTTAAGAAGTCGTTTTAAGATCAGAATGCATTAGTAACAAATACATTCATCGATTTGGTTTAAAAAAAAAGAAAGAAGGCTTGATCGATATTCCAGGCACTTTTTAACCCTTGGGTTCTGTTCACAATGAGTGTACTGTACATAATAAATGAATTTGAATACATCTATGTTTTTGGGGAGCAGTAAAGATACGCAAACAGGGGTGTGGCCAGGGGTGTGGGGTGGGGGCAGGCAGGTTAAACCCAGTGATTTTCTTGGGGTGACAATCTAGTAGTGAGGGGCAAAATACTAATTAGTATCCATCATAAATGACACTTTTTATAGCATCCCAGCCCTAAGGCACACACATTAGCAACAGTTGTTTGCGCGCTACTAAAAAAGCCACAGCTAACATAACGTTAGCCTACATCATAGACTTAAAGTATATAGAGAGTGTACTTGTGGAGTTGTCATTTATACTATTTGCGCTGTACATGGTGTTACCAGTATGGCGTCCAAAACGGGAAACAATATATAAAAATTGTATTTGCATATTTTCTGGCTCTATATGACTATATGGCTTCAAACTAGCACTAGTAGTGGTTGTTGCTGCTGAGTACTGGTCCACAAGCATTCGTTTACAGTGAGGGTGAGGTGAGAAGGCAAGCCAAGGAGAGTGCACCTAGGTCGGCGCCTCGGCCGGGCTCCAGTAATACTGTGGTCCGGTTCTCCAAAAAAAAAAAAAAAAAAAGTATTGCTTGAATAAACAAAGTCTATGAACTGGGGACTTTTAAAATGATCAAATGAAACATAACGAGGCCTGTGGCAGTGCTTGAAATGTCATTTTAGCTAGAAATAGAGCTCCAAAGTCGGCTAAATAGCCCGTTTTCTGCAGCCTCTTTCTCAGGCACTGTAGATCGCAGAGGCCTGGGGATATCGTGTAGTTTTTAGAAGTTATACCGTTGGCACGTGTCGGTCATTTCGATCAGGAGTTATGTGCCTACCGGGCACTTCACACGTACAGACGATTCCCATTTTGGTAATGGCACAGGCTCTCCACAACCAAATGCGATCACATGACCGCTTTTCTCTATTTATCTTTTAATTCAAAGGGCTAGATCTTATGACGTAACCGTTACAAATTCAATATCATTAGCTATTTGTTAGATAATAGCCAATGTTACAATGTTACACTTCTAAATAATAAGTATCGTTAAATTAAGTTTTTATGTTAACGTTTACGCCGTATTTGTTGGTTGTGGTCAGTTCTTTTGTGAGCTAGGTAAACTTGTTTGTTTCCGCATGACGTTACAGTCCTCGTTCACAGTCCTCGCCACTGGACATTCTCACAAAACCATCTCAAATGTCCAGGTGTGTAATCAGGTGTAAGTGCAAATTAGACATGAAGGTAACATGTAGGCGAACACAGAGTGAATTCACCCCCCCCCTTTTAAAATAAATAAATAAATAAATAAAAGGCCGTTTCTGTCAATGGTGTCACTTTTAGTCATCAGAATAACCCGAACACAACCTGTCACCTGTGTCACCTGTGTAGCAAACTAAATTGGTCGGGTTTTTCGTGTTCAGTAGGGAAAATGAGTCAAGTAGGTAAAGTTTAATGATAACAGGTCATTTTGACCCGCAACACAACGGCGCGAGACTGAGAGTCGGTCGTCTGGCTTCAGAGTTCTGTCAGGAGTGAGAGACCGAGCCTCCAGCGAACGCTGATTGGTTGATGAGAATCGGACCTGGAAGGTGATTGGAGAAAGCCGCGGCCTCGGCGCATTTGATTGGTCACGCGTAGTTGCGCGCAGAGCATCTGGTGTGTGTGTGTGTGTGTGTGTGTGTCATTAACTTTCGATGTTACCTGAGACTGAGGAAACAGCTGAGGGTTTTTTTTTTTGGGGAGGCGCGAAAGTGTTGCACTGACAGGCGCGCGCTCCGACTGGGCACGAGAACCAGGGACACTTTCTTGATACACACATACACGCACGCGCGCACAAACACACACACACACACACATACACACACACACTCGCGCGCGCGCAAACACAAACACACACACACACACACACACACACACACACACACAGGGATGGCGAAAGAGACACGAGAGAAAGGTAAGATGTTGTTGTTGTTGTTGTTGTTGTTTAGACATTCAGAAGCGTTCAGAGTGAAAGCTTCACGTGCACCGATGACAGAATCGGTGTTTAATGGCGCGGACTGCTGGAATGCCCTGGCGGGTTTTACGGGCACCGATGTTGCACGGGGTGACGCACTGACATTTCAGCCGAGCCCGCGTGAAGAGGTGTGTCTGAGGCAGCAAAAGGCAATTCATCCAGTTGAGGCGATTCATTACAGAGGCTCTCAAACAGGAACATGACACAAAATGTCCATTTCTCGTCGGGATCAAAGAGAGAGAGAGAGAGAGAGAGAGGAGCTCTGTGGAACTCTGCATCCAGTACCATCACAGCACATATTCCCTCATACCTGGCTTTCTGAAAGTTCTCCTGACCTTCATGCAGGATCCGACTCCACATCCTCTCCCTCTGGGATTGTGTAACCTGTGCATGTCTGTCTCTGGTCGGGAGATGTGATGATAAATGATTTAGAATTCATTTATGATTTCCTCGTTTACACCCGAACAAGTTTAAAGTGCTGCCGGTGTCAAAATGGGTGGTCCAGAGGTTATCCTGTAGGTGTCCCTTGGTGTTGGACGGTGGACACCGATGTGATGGTATAACCAGAAAGAAAGAAACAAACAAAGAAAATGAATTCATTTATTTTTACCATTTAGTTTCGATATTAGAAGATGCCACGAGATGATGTGATACGATTTCGTTTCACAACACGACAAATCGATGTATTTATCACACCACTGAATGGACTACGGAACAACTTTGATTCCTAAGTCAACAGTTTGATGTTTGACGATACGAATACGATGCAATTTTGGCTCCTAAGAGAACGATTCGATATAACGAATCTGCTACGAGGCGATTCCGTACAATTCGATACGATACGATATTTGACGATAGCACTGAACTTGTTACGATATGATGCGATTTCGGTTCGCGAGGCAACGAATCGATATATTTATCATACCACTGAATCTGCTACGATACCACTTTGATTCTCAAGTCAACAATTTGTTATTTGACGATACCACTTTATCTGCTATGATACGGTACGATGCGCTTTCGGTTCCTAAGGCAACGATTCAGTATGTTACGATGCCACTGAACCTGCTACGATATGAAACGGTACGATGCGATTTCGGTTCCCATGGCAATGATTCAATATTTGATGAAAGCGCTAAATCTGCTCTGATACGATTTCGATTCGTAAGTCAGCAGTTCGATAGCAGACGATACCACTGAGTCTGCTCTGATACGATACGAAGCAATTTCGGTTCCTAAGACAACGATTCGATACATCACGTTTACCACTGAATCTTCTAGACCCGATACCCCAGGATACGATATGATACGATTTCAGTTCACAAGGCAACGATTCGATATTTGACGATACCACTGAACCCGTTACGATATGATAATATGATGTGATTTTGTTTCAAAAGACGACGAATCAATATATTGATTATATCACTGTATCTGCTACGATACCAAGTTGATTCTTACGTCAACAATTTGATATTTTAATCTGCTGCAACATGAGCAGAAAACATGGTACGACGGTGCAGTCTGGCTGTGCGTCGTCCCTTTTCGAACCATCCCTCGTCTGGGAAAAAATCGTTGGAGTTTAATGATTTCGAAGATCTCAACTCGGACATCTACGACATAACTCCGAGAAGATCTCGGCACCTTCTGGCCGGTCAGATTCACGCTTTCAGCAGAGCGTGCGTTATCGCTTTGACCTTTTTAGACCTGATACTATGATAAAACACAGATGTGAGACACTGTTCCAGGTATGAACATGCATCATGGATTGTTTTGACGCTTCATGCTCCAGATCTCTGAGAGAGTTCTGTAGTCAGAAGTGAAGAATAGCGTCGAGTGTTGCGGCAGAACCATCTATAGACGTATCTCAGACGTATCTCCATCTATAGACATGCCATCTCATAGTGGCACGTCGGAACATCAAAAAAAACGTGCCCCTGCGCCTAGCAGATGGGTTTGAATGCTTTTAATTAACGTGTATATCTAGTTTCACTCGAGCCTGATCATGTATAATCAGACGCGAGAGCAAACACCATGTCGGTGTTTCATATAGCGTAGCTGCTGATTCCTCCAAATGTACTGAAATAGTAAATAGTAAAGGAAAGTAAAATAAAAATGTAAATATTTACGATACGTCGATAATTATTCGGGGAAAACGTTTACAGCTCCAGTTTTTCAGTTATTATGTTTTGTTTACAAGGACAGGACAGTTTTCACGTTATGGGGACATTTGTCCGGTCCCCACAAGGTAAACAGATTTTTTTTTTTCTAAACCAGAAAGCAGCTTTTATTTTAAAAGAAACAACTAAAAGAACCGAAACATTTCCTTTTAGTTTATGGAAGTTGACATTAAGGTTCATTTTAAGTGTAGCATAGCATTGATTTAGCTAATACAGTCAGTTGATGGTCCTCACTAGCACTGAGGGCAATTGCATGTTTAACCATGTGAGGTACTTTACTATTTCACCCTTAATTAGCATCCGAGTCAGTAAGTACAGCTCAGTACGTACAGCTCCTGATAAAAATGCAGATTATGGTGATTTCCTGTAGCGACTCGACTGGGTTTTTAATCAAACTGTTGTCGCTGTGTCCGCACGTCTGGGACTTATCACTGCGCCGTGATTTGCTGAGCTTTAAACATGACTAATCTTGGAATGCAGGCCTCACTGAAGGGCCTTTAAACTTTGGAAAGTCATAAATCTAGCCATAAAAATAGAAATAGTCTAAAACCGTGAGCTCGCTTGAGCATAACATTGGCATATGCTCAGTGTTAAATCCGAAATCAGAGTCCAGGCTTGATTCCGTCGAACGTGTAGATCCGAAAGTCGCATAAAAGTTTATTTCCTTCTATCCAAACGTTGAGGTAGGAAGTGACGAGAGAACAAATAAAGGCTGTCTGTGTCTCTACGGATGTCTGTTATTTATGATGCACTTGTTAGTGAGGTTACTCATGAGAGGACAGCTGGACCGTCTGAAGCCTTTGTTCTGTTTGGTCGAAAAGACCAAGACGTTTGATTGCTCTCGTTTACAAAAACAAATGATTTGACGACGTAAATGGAGATTACATTTTTAAGACAGCTTTCACACCTACATGATACTTTTGCTTCTTTTGGTTTGGTTGTGTTTAAAAAACAAACAAGCAAACAAAAAAAAAAAAACATTAGCTGAAGGGTGTGTAGAGCTGAAAACGTTCTCGTAAAACACTCTCTTTTATTGGCCAGAAAATACACAGACAGGAAAAGATAAACAAGCCTTTTAGGGTGTGGTCTTATGTGGTGGAGCATAGAGAACATATCAGTGAGGCAGAGCGATATCACCCTGCAGCTCTTGCCTGGTTTCACACTAAGCAGGGTTGAGCCTGGTCAGTACCTGGATGGGAGAACACTAAGGTTACTGCTGGAAGTGGTATTAGGGAGTCCAGCAGGGGGCGCTCACCACATGGTCTGTGTGGGCCCTAATCTGGGCGGGGACACTTTACCGTCGGTTGGGTGAGACGTTAAAGTGAGGTCTCTCTGTGGTCGTTTAAAATCCCAGGACACTTCATGTAGGGGTGTAACCATGCTGTCCTGGTAAAATTGGCCCTTATCTATCATGGCCCCCTGATACTCTCCATCCCTGAATTACCTACATCACTCTCTCCTCTCCACCAATAGCTGGCGTTCTGGCACGCTATCATCCAGGTGGATGCTACACGCTGGTCGTGGTTCTGGAGATTTCCCCACCATGCAATGATAAGCGCTTTGAGTGCCTAGAAAGGCAGGGTGCCCTCTAGTGGTCCAGACTCCAGACTAGGGACCATGACACGCCATTTTTGGTTCACATCGTTCTTGGGTTGATTCAGGACGTAATAATACTACCAGCTTTTAAATCTTTTTCTATTCATAATTATAATTAAAGTGTTAGATTTGACACTCTGATGTAGGCGTATTTATTTTTTGTCGAAGGTCAAAATGTACCGTGTTTTTTCTGTTTCGGAAGAAAACCAGTGTCATTTTTAATCATTTCTGGCTGAAATATTTCATCAACATCCCTAATAAATCTAGTCGATTGATGTTAAGCGTGTTCAGTACTCGCGCAGCGTTCGCTCAGTCGAACACACTGATAGATTTGACTTCACGTTAATGTAGTCAAAACATTCTTCGTTTACTTTGACAGAAAGCGAGGACGACCCGTGAGTCGAGTCGAGAAAACGTGAGATGGCGGGAAGCAGAGGGCGGGGCTTCCAGGGGGCGGGGCTTCCAATGCGACATCCGTCAATGTCGGAGAGTTCGAGACACTTGCGCAAATCATTGTAGATTTATAAGTCGTTAGGCTCATGTCCTGTTTGATTGAGGAGATAAAGACGGCTCTTTTGGTGTATTTTTCGAGCGATAACTCGTACCAGCGTACTCCGATGTTACGTTATGGAACCCCTGTGCAAAATGCGTAAAGGTTGCCAGGTCTGGGAATGTAATATAATCAGAACAGACGTTATGTGAACAAAAAAAAAATCTGTTGTTTGTTGAAATTCTTGTGTGTGTGTGTGTGTGTGTGTGTTTTATTTTTTTATTTATTTTATCATAATTCACAGCACAGGTGCATGTTATGACTTGTTCCTGCGCCCACATACAGTATATCTCAGCACACAAGTGCCAGTAATGATACAGCAGCTAAAGCTATACACCTGGCCTTTCTCACCTTATCGCTGTGATCATGAGCAGCTGACAGACAGGTAGACAGACAGACAGGTAGACAGACAGGCGGACAGACAGGCAGACAAGTAGACTGACAGGCAGACAGGTAGACAGGCAGGCGAACAGACAGGTAGATGGGCAGACAGACAGACAGGTAGGCAGACAGGCGAACAGACAGGTAGATGGGCAGACAGACAGACAGGTAGGCAGACAGACAGGCAGACAGACAGACAGGCAGGCAGGCAGCCGAAGCTCATGCTGCTGGTTTGTTTATTTATTTGCTACTGCAGTGTTGGACTGTACTGCAAATACAATTTTTTGTTCATAACGCATTCATATGATGTTGGAAAATGGGGTTATTTCAGTCTACAAGTCTGTTCACACTACTGTGTGAAAACTCAAGACAAAAAGATCAGATTATAACCACACAAAAAAAAGCCCCGGATTTGCGCAATAATCCTCATGATGTGACAGTAGTTTTTACAGAATCTCTCTCTGTTTCTGCGATGTGTTTGCTGCACTTCCCAACACTTTTGTTTTCTAGCACTGAATAGTGAATAGCTTATGTGAGAAATGCATTTTTTCCTCATATATGCGATGCTACCGTAATTCTCAGTAAAAAAACAAAAAACAAAAACATTTGTCATGTTCTTTTGAGAACCCACAAGGCAACCCACACCTAACAAGCCAAAAACCTCTCACACTGATCAGCAGTAACATTAAAACCACCAACAGGTGACGTGAATAACGTTTATTATGTCGTTACGCTGGCACCTGCCAAGGGGTGGGATAGGCGGTTCTCGAAGTTTGTTGTGTTGGAAGCAGGAAAAATGGGCAAGCGTAAGGATCTGAGCGACTTTGACAAGGGCTTGTGATGGCTTTTTTGGTTTTGTGGGGTGGTCTTGTGGGGTGGTCTTGTGGGGTGGTCTTGTGGGGTGGTTTTGTGGGGTGCTCTTGTGGGGTGTTCTTGTGGGGTGGTTTTGTGGGGTGTTCTTGTGGGGTGGTTTTGTGGGGTGGTCTTGTGGGGTGGTCTTGTGGGGTGGTTTTGTGGGGTGGTCTTGTGGGGTGGTTTTGTGGGGTGTTCCTGGTATGCAGTAGTCAGTACCTACCAAAAGTGGTCCAAGAAAGGACACTTGGGGTCATGGGCGCCAAAGGTTTATTGATGCACGTGGGGAGCGAAGGCTAGCCCGTCTGGTCCGATCCCACAGAAGAGCTGCTGTAGCACAAAAATTGCTGAAAGAGTTTAAAAAAAAAAAGAAAACAGGCATTCAACGCTCCAGTAAAGCTCCTTGATGAGCGACATCGTAAGTTTTGGGTCACTGAAAAGAAAGCTATCGGAACACGCCCTCCAAGGTGAAGAAATTTTAAGAGCCAGTTTTCGTTTGGAGTGAGAGAAATATGTTTTGGATAATGTAATTTTTTTGCTGGTTTGTTTGTCTCTCATTAATCTTAAAGCTCTTGACGTTATTGTCGAGCCGGTTGAGATGACCGTAACTGCTGCTATCACTGGGCTGGCACGCTCATTGATAATCTGTTCTCTCTAATCTGTTAGGGTCTTAAAGGTTGTATAGTGAATACAAGGCATTGGAATAGTCAAGCTGAAGAACCCTTAAGTCCTTGATGAAACAGTTTGTTAATTGTCTACTGGCGAACTATTAAAGTTTTTCCTTCTAACAGCAGGGAGAGATTTCTCAGCAGATAGCTCCATTAATCCATGCTGACAAATTCACCGTCACATTTTTCTCCAGTCTGTGCATTATCCCTCCAAAGACGAATCTGTAGTGTCGAGAGTCTGTCTGCTACAGACACCCGGCAGATGACAGGTACACCCCGCGGCACAGATGTACAAGACAAGAGTAAGTAACAGAAAGAAAGATCCTTGAGCTTCCACATGAGGTTATTCATCTATTTTTGGTAACCCTTAGTTGAAAGAAATTTGGTAACATTATGAAAAAAAAAAAAACATCATCCATTTTTATACACAGCCCCAACGTTCCAGGAGATCAAAACTGACGAAACGAACTGAATTCGATGTGAAAATTTAGGACGAATCTGTTTGGTAATTGGTTGGCTTATGATCTGTAAACATTACCAGATGCTGTTTATCGTCCCGGGATATATTCTGCCAAGAATTCAGTGCAGCTTAATGTGGTGTAATGTGGTTTTGCTTGCAGAATTGTTCACTGTTCACCCTGCTGTCGAGAGAGCGTGAGATCGGGAGAGCAGAATCGTCCGGGTGGAAGCTGTGGACTGAGACACTAGCCAATCGGCGGCGCCTGTGAGCTCGTGTATGTGGAGGAGGGCGGATAGCGCTTCCTCCGAGGGTGTTACGCCGCCGTGGGATACTCTTAGTCCGTGTTAATGTTGTATAACTATCCAACTACCTGGGAGTAAATGCATTAGCTACATTTTTAGCCTAGTTAATTAGGTTTCTGGGCAATGAAAACATGAGCACATCGGAACTTCCACTTTCAAACGCTCTAACTAATCAATCAATTATTTGCCCAGCCCTGATCTCTCTAAAAATTCCTACACGTCCTTTACTGACGGTCATAGAAACGAATCTCTGCACTTTAAACGGTCGTAGTTAGCGTTCCGTTTTCTGATCGTTGCGGCCAAAAACGCTCGGTTTAACTACGTCTTTTTTTCGACTCTTGATTTCCACATTGTCCAAGAGTATAAAGCCAAAACAACAAAATCATGTTCCCGTCTAATTACCTTCACACTGAGTGCAGCCTTATTTTGTCCCCAGAATAAGAGTCAGGTAAAGTCCTAACTAGGGTTAACTTCTTTGCAGTTAGCAGAACACAACCCCCCCCCCCCCCCCATGTCCTCCACCGGTGCTTAGTCTGGAGCTGTGGGAGTTTATCCAAAATTCATACCTCTGAGTCTCGTGCTTGCGGATCTGAAGAGCTCATTTCTATATACACTTTGCTTCCACTCCAGCACTCCAGCTGGCAGACTGCACAAGGTGACTGAACGTAGATAATGTGACACT